>NW_006792345.1:414911-435415 GCF_000442215.2 Lipotes vexillifer | reverse complement strand
CTATAGTGTAGGGAAGTTGTGTCTTAGCGGGTAGGGGTAGTTTATGAAGGCAAAAGACAAAGTGTAGCCCAAATTACATTTGAAAAATCCCTCAAATCCCAGTGAAATGCTGACAGGGGGTATACAGGAGACTGCAGCTTACTGAAGAAACGTCAGAGTCATGTACTCCTGTCACTCTCCTAGCAGGGCAGATACTCCTGGTATGGGGTGACAGGCAGACTCACCCCCACTATTTAAATGTTCTCTCTCTCACCCTCCTCTTCCGCCCTTCTCTCCTGACATTTATTGTTGAGTGGGTATAAATGTACATTGAAACTCAGGCTCCCACTCTCTAAACCGGGCTGGAATCCTCTTCAACAGAAGTATTCATGTACAGCCTAAGACAGACATAAAAGTTCACAGCAGCAGAGCATAGTATTTAGGTTCCTGTCAAGGCCAGCACTGCTAAGCTTTGGGAGAAGCAAATTGAATTTTTATTGACCCTCTGAGTACTTCACCTACACAGCCAGCTAAGTTAACTGAAACAACAAAGCAGCATCTCTTTGGTGCCGTAGACCAATGTGATCCACACATTCAAACGTGTAGTCAGGCGACAGAGGTATGAGTCCCAGACCAGCCCCTTCCTGACCGGGTCAGTCACTTACCCTCTCGCAGCCTCGGTTTCTCAGCAGTGGAATGAAAGTTACAATAATAGCCACACAGGGCGGTGAGAAATAGATGATTTGTGAAGGTGCCTGGCATATAGTGTTACCCAATAATGTTTGTTTCTTCCTTCCTTGTATGGAAAGATGGACTGACCTATAAAAGTCCTTCCTAGTGTTGATAATAGGAAAGCCTTGCTCAGGCATCCTTCAGACCAGGAAAAGCTCCACACTGCTGAGGTTTTACAACTGGTCTTCTATTCCATGCTTGGGTCCATTGGGCACCACTACCTCTCCCTCATGTCTACCCATGCTCATCTTCATCAAGGAACAGGGGTCCTGGGTCCAGGTGAGAACTCATGAAGCCCTTTGAAAGGTCTCTTGGAAAAGCTGTCTCACCTCCAACCACGATCCCTGTTTTACATGAGGAAAGCTTATGTGAAAATTCTGGTCATTTATCACTTTTCAACAGGTGCAACCACCATTAAACCTAAAGCTTTGCTGCTTGTGAGCAAATATTTGCATCTGATCTAGAAATGGGGCCCACAGGCTAGAAATGACACAAAGAAAATAGGAGGAAAGGGGACTAGGAAGGGGGGTGTAGTAGCCCCCATTCACAGAGCCAAGCACCATCACCCCTGGAGCCTCACTCCAAGTGAACTCTTGATTCCTCAGGGTAAAGAAGACTTGAGCACTGTCTAATTTCTTTAAGAAGACACAAGATAAAGATTTGTAGATTACATTGTTACATTCATTATAGGAATGCGAGGTTTCCATAGTGAAAGTAATTCTTAAAATTTGCTGAAAACTTGTGTCTTCACTTATGTTCTTTTTTTTAATTTCTTGAAAAGAAAGAGAAGTAGTAGCAACATTGTATTTTTTATTTATTTTTTATTTTTATTTTTTTAATTTTTGGCTGCGTTGGGTTTTCGTTGCTGCGCGCAGGCTTTCTCTGCGGCGAGCAGGGGCTACTCTTCGTTGCAGTGTGGGCTTCTCATTGCGGTGGCTTCTCTTGTTGCGGAGCACGGGCTCTAGGCACGCAGGCTTCAGTAGTTGTGGCACACATGCTCAGTAGTTGTGGCTCGCAGGCTCAGTAGTTTTGGCACACGGGCTTAGTTGCTCTGCTGCATGTGGGATCTTCCTGGACCAGGGCTCGAACCCGTGTACCCTCCATTGGCAGGCGGGCTCGACCCCGTGTCCCCTCCATTGGCAGGCGGATTCTTAACCACTGCACCACCAGGGAAGCCCAACATTGTATTTTTTAAATCCAAGTTGTTACCAGGACTTTTGTAAAGTCCTTGGGAAGTTTTTGAAGTTTAATTAAATTTTGATTGCCTCAGAAAAAGCATACCTTCTTATTTACTATTGCCATTTCTTATGCAGCATAAGAAACAAATCAGTTAATGGTGTTGCAACTAGGGTGTTTTAAATTATCATTAAACGTTTTTTGCAGTTTGATCATAACTGTAATCCAAGTTACTTATGTTTTGAGAGTACAAAACTGAAAGATAACTTCGTTTTGGATTCAGATTTACCAGGATTCAACTTCTAGCTTTATGATCTTGATCAAGTTTTTTAATCTCTCTGAGCCTTAGTTTCCTCTCTGTGAAATAAGAATAACTTTTCTATCTTATGAGATTGTTGTGAAATTGTATATAAATGTTAAGTTTTTCTGGGACTTCCCTGGTAGTCCAGTGGCTAAGACTCTGCGCTCCCAATGCAGGGGACCCAGGTTCAATCCCTGGTCAGGGAACTAGATCCCACATGCTGCAACTAAGAGTGTGCATGCCACAGCTAAAAACCCTTATGCCACAACGAATATCCTGCACTCGGCGACGAAGATTCCGCATGCTGCAACTAAGACCCGATGCAGCCAAATAAATAAATAAATAAATATTTTAAAAATAAAATAAATGTTAAGTTTTTCCCTTTTATCCCCTTTTTCTTGTACTTAGAAATCATTTTAAATTATTTTTCTGAATAAGTAATGTATGTACATGATTTTTTAAGAAGTCAAAATAGTACAGAAGGGTGTAAGGAGAAAAGTACATCTCCCTGTCACCCTGACCCAGTGCCCCAGGCTTCATCCGGCAGTCTCTGTTGCCTACATGTACAGTTCCAAAGAGATTTCATGCAGAGAGAAGCATATTCTTTCACATGCACCTTTTTAAAACAGTTACTAGCATCGTATATGATGCTTCCCCCCCCCACAAAATCTCTCCTACACATAGTTTTAAACATATTATCTATTGGTCACTGATCTATTAATTTTCCTTTATCCCCAAAGGAAAAAAAAGAAAGACATTTCTGAGGCTTTCTGCCAAACCACAGAATTCCAACCTTACTTATATCCACAGAAAACAGTTAGATGACAAGTTAGCCTAGGGTGTTTCAAGAATTAAATGTTAACATCCCTGAAGAAAACTTTACACCTTTGAAGTAAAGAAATCTCAGAAAGGGACTCACAAATACTGTCACAAGATGCTCTAATGGTTACATTTGTAAACAATTAGGACTTATGCTTTTGTGAATGTTTCCTGTCTTCATGTTAACCTTACAAGTGTCCCCTAAATGGCTCTACAGGATTCTCTTTCGTTTTTACATCTGCATCAACTATCCCCTTAACTGTCTAAATTCCTTTTCACAAAAGCTTGCAATGTCAAGGCATAGAGAGGCTTCCATTTGCTCTTTGCTAGAACTGAGTCAGAAAACATATACTTAAAATTTGAGGCCAAGAATTTAGGAAACAATAGGTTATCCAGAAAAGAATATGCAGACCATTATATTCTTCTCCCCCAATATTTGGAGATTTTCCCACATTAGTGCATACAGATCTGTCTGCCTCATTTTCTTTAATATTAACAAATGCATTGTGTATTGAATCAGTTCCCAACTGATGGACATTTCAGTTACTTAAAATCTTCATAATCTTTATGAAAGTCATATAGCTGCCAAAAATCAATGATATACAGAAGTAGCAAGTGGTGGTTAATTTCTGGCTTTTTGATTGTATCTTACTGTGAAAGCCCTTTTTATTTCATGCTGAGAGAGTTCCAAGTTAAAACTAATTAAACACTAATTAGTGGTTGCTAATTGGGATAGTATACATCCCAGTCAGCTCAATTTTATGGAGTACTTACTGGCCCAATGTGAAGACACTGAAATAGAATACATCTGAGTTGTATTCATGAGTAGTTTTTGGTCTGATTGGGGAAGGAAGATTTAAAAAAAAAAAAAAAACAGCAAGTAGGACAACACAGATACTTATATTTTGCAGAGAATTGCAAAATCTTCTCTTTTACCTTTTTAAATTGCACTCATCAATTTCAGGATTTGAAGGTCTAGAAGGGAGTTTAAGCCACACTAAGAGAACTCTAAGCCATTGATAATAAACTGATCAGGTTTCCACTATTGGAAATGTGGTTATGTCATACTAGCTTGTTGCAGTTCAACCATCATACCAAGCACAACCAGCAAATATGGAAAAAGCATTTTTTCAAACACTCTATCTTAAGACATTGAAGAGCTATCAATGCAGTGAGGACTTCAGGAGCCACAAGCCCAGAGAAAAGGAAAGTTCAACAATGAGCATTTGAGGCATTTGCTAATTCATAAACAATAGCTGTGAAGTGACCAAAATGTGGCGGCTGACAGACGGAGATGAGGAGAGCTCAGGCAGTCCTGTTGGGCTTGTGAGACAAAACTTAAGAGTTCAGGGCCCACCAAGGAGAGCAAACCCTGATAAACACCCTAGGCTTTCCATTGGAATCCCCAAAGGGCTACACTCTGCAACTAGAGAATGAACTAGAATTTGACTAGCCTTCTCAAAAACTGAAGTGCAACTCTGAATTTGCTTAATTTCTGATTGGATTAAAGTGACACACCCATACCCTAAAAGTGGTATGTTTCCACCCAAGGCAATAGGAAATCCTCTGGAGGAAGGTACCACCATCAGCAGCCTCAGATTATCACAACACTTTTCATATATAATGTCTAGCAATCCATCAAAAATACCACGCATACCAGATGACCAAATAACCAAAAAAGAGAAAAAGCAAAGAATAGACCTAGATCCACAAGAAATACAAATATTGGAAATATAAGACATAGAATTTAAAATAACTTTAAGTATTTTTAGGAAACCAATGACAAGATGTATAATTTCAGCAACTAAATAGAAACAACAAAGAATTATATGGAATGTGAGGACTGAAAAATATACTAGTTGAAAGTAATAACTCAATAGAAGGTTTAACATCAACTTAAACATCACTGAAGAAAGGATTTATGACCTGGAAAGGAGAAAATATGCAACCTGAAACACAAAAAGAAAAAGAGGAGAAAAATACAGAAAAAGGCATAAGAGAGTTTAGACTGTGATGGAAAAAATCTAATTTACATGTAATTCAAGTCATAGAAGGCAAGGAGATGAATTGAGGCAGAGCAATATTTGGATAGTTAATGGGAATTAACTGGGAATTTTCCAGAACTAACAAAAGACATCAAACCACTGATTCAAGGAAACCACACCAATAGTAAAAGTGAAAAGAAAGGGCAAAGAAAAATTTTAAAGCAGTTAGAGGAATAAAAGATACTTCCTTAACTGAGAAGAAATTCACATAACAAAAACTTAACCATTTTAAAGTGAACAATGGCATTTAGTATATTCACAATATTGTGTAACCACCACTTCTATCTAGTTTTTTAAAGTTTTCAACATCCCAAAAGGAAACCCCCTACCCATTAAGTCATTGCTCCCTATTCCACTCTCCCCAGCCCCTGGTAACCACCTCATCTGTGTTCTGTCTCCATGGGTATGCCTGTTCTGGATATTTCTAAAAATTGAATCATATGGAATATGTGACCTTTTTTGTCTACCTTCTTTCACTTAGCATGTTTCAAGGATCATCCACATCATAGTATGCATGTATCTGTGCTTCATTCCCTTTTATGGTTGAATAATAGTATAATAGTTTGTTGTATCTATATATATGCCACAATTTGTTCATCCATTCATCTATTGATGAACATTTGGTCTGCTTCCACCTTTTGGCTGCTGTAAATAATACTGCTATGAATTGGTGGACAAGAATTTGTTTGCATCCCTCTTCTTAATTCTTTTAGGTATATACCTAGGAGTGGAATAGCTGAGTCATATGATAATTAATTCTATGTTTAACTTTCTGAGGAACCTCCAAACTGTTTTCTACAGTGGCTGAACCATTTTATATTCCCACCAGCAATGTACAAGGATTCAAATTTCTCTACATTCTCATCAGGACTTATTATTTTCCTTTTTTTATTAAATTATAGCCAATTCTAGTGGGTGTGAAGTAGCACCTCATCATGGTTTTGATTTGATTTTCCTAATGACTAATGACATTGAGCATCTTTTCTTGTGCTTGTTGACCACTTATATGTTCTTTAGAGAAATGTATATTCAAGTCCTTTGCCCATTTTTTATAAATTGATTTATTTTATTTATTTATTTTTGACTGCATTGGGTCTTCATTGTTGCATGCGGGCTTTCTCTAGTTGCAGCGAGCAGGGGGCTCCGCTTCGTGGCGGTGCACAGGCTTCTCATTGCGGTGGTGGGCTTCTCATTGTGGTGGCTTCTCTTGTTGCAGAGCACAGGCTCTAGGCACGCGGGCTTCAGTAGTTGTGGTGTGTGGGCTCAGTAGTTGTGACTTGTGGGCTCTAGAGTGCAGGCTCAGTAGTCATGGCGAACAGGCTTAGTTGCTCTGCAGCATGTGGCATCTTCCCGGACCAGGGCTCAAACCCGTGTCCCCTGCATTAGCAAGCAGATTCCTAACCACTCTCCCACCAGGAAAGCCCTGCCCATTTTTAAACTGGATTGTTTGTCTTTTTGTTACTGAGTTGTAAGAGTTCCTTATATATTTCAGATACTACACCCTTATCAGATATATGATTTTCAAAGAGTTTCTTTCATTCTTTGTCTATTCACTTTCTTGATAATGTCTTTCAAGCACAAATTTTTAATTTTGAAGGAGTCTTTTTTTTCTTTCATTGTTTGTGTTTCTAGGTGTCATATCTGAGAGACCAAAACTTCAAGAGTTTTGTAGTTTTAGCTCTTATGTTTAGATCTTCATCCATTTTGAGTCATCATATGTATGTGATGTGAGGTAGAAATCCAAATTCTTTTGCATGTAGATATCCATTTGTCCCAGTACCATTTGTTGAAGAGATTATTCGTTTTTCCCTGTTGAATAGTCTTGGTACCCTTGTCAAAATTCAGTTGAGCATAATATATGAGTTTATTCATGGACTCTCAATTCTATTTTATTGACTCTATGTCTGTCCTTGTGCCAGGATCACATGGTATTGATTACTGTTGCTTTGTAGTAACTTTGAAATTGGGAAGTGTGAGTCTTCCGACTCTGTTTTTCCTCCTTCAATATGAAATATATTACTTTCTTAATTTTAACTTTATTGGAGTATCATTGTTTACAATGTGTTAGTTTCAGGTGTCTAGCAAGGTGATTCAGTTATATATATAATATATTCTTCTTTAGATTCTTTTCTCTTATAGGTTATCCTAGAACATTGAGTACAGTTCCCTGTGCTATACAGTTGGGCCTTGCTGGTTATCTATCTTATATGAAATATATTACTTTTAAAGTAGCAACAGAGGACTGACAGTTGGTGTCTTGACAGAAACAATGGAAACCAGAAAACAGTGGAATGAAGTGTTATGGGAAAAACATGCCAACCTAAAAACCTAGGGGAAAAAATTCATCAAAAATAAAGATGAGGGGACTTCCCTGGTGGTCCAGTGGTTAAGAATCCATAGTGCAATGCAGGGGACACCGGTTCAATCCCTGGTCAGGGAACTAAGATCCCACATGCCGCGGGGTAACTAAACCCTCATGCCATAACTACAGAGCCCACTCTGGAGCCTGCACACCACAACTAGAGGGAAGCCCTCACACTGCAACAAAGAGCCCACGGGCTGCAACTAAGGCCCAATACAGCCAATAAATAAATAAATAAATATTTTTTAAAAATTATGATACTCTTAAAAGTTCTTTTAAAAATAAAAATAAATTTATAAAAATAAAGATGAAACAAGACATTTCCCAACAAACAGAAACACTGAAAGGGAGTTCTTCAGGCAGAAGAAAATTATTCCAGATAAAAACATTGAGATGCAGGAAAATTCAAGAGCAACATCAAGGGTAAATATTCAGGTAAAATGACAATCGATGTAATATAAAACACTAATAATAATGTCTTGTGGAAATTAGTTGACATTAATTGCACAAAAAGATGGGAGAGGATAAATGGAGTAAAAGTACTCTTAAGGGCTTCCCTGGTGGCACAGTGGTTGAGAGTCCGCCTGCCGATGCAGGGGACACGGGTTCGTGCCCCGGTCCGGGAAGATCCCACATGCCGTGCACGGAGCGGCTAGGCCCGTGAGCCATGGCCGCTGAGCCTGCGCGTCCGGAGCCTGTGCTACGCAACGGGAGAGGCCACAGCAGTGAGAGGCCCACGTACCGCAAAAAAAAAAAAAAAAAAAAAAGTACTCTTAAGACACTTGTATTTACAGGAATAATTAAAAAGACCAATTTATATTAAATGTTAATAAATCAAAGATACATGTTGTGATCCAGGGTAACAACTAAAAAAATAATGGTCTCTAGGTTAGCAAAACCACTAAAAGAATAATAAATAATATATAATAAACTTATGAGGGAGAATGGAATAATAAAGTCATCTTTAAGAAGAGTTAAAAATAAAAATGAGGAAAATAATATGGAACAGGTCGAATAAATACAAAACAATATAATGATAAATTTAAATCCCAATATGTCAGTAATGAATGTAAATGGATGCTTAAATACTCAAAGATATATATAGACTAGATTTAAAATTTATATACATATACATCAATGAATATGTAATAGTTATTTAATATGAGACAGAAATGTTGAAAGTAAAATGATAGAAAAATATATACCATGTAAATATTAACCAAAAGAAAATTCTTATATAAATATAACAAAATATGCTTTAAGGTAAAGAGAGACACTTCAGAATGATGAAGGAGTTAATCCATCATGAAGAAAACAGTTCTAAATTTTTGTACCTAATATATCTTCAAAATATATGAAGGAAAAATTGACAGATCTAAAAGAAGACAGTTCCACTATCACAGTGGGAATTTTATTTTTTTAATTAATTAATTTTATTTATTTATTTTTGGCTGTGTTGGGTCTTTGCTGCTGCACTCCGGCTTTCTCTAGTTGCGGCGAGCGGGGGCTACTCTTCATTGTGGTGCACGGGCTTCTCATTGCAGTGGCGCCTCTTGTTCTCTTGTTGAGCACAGGCTCTAGTTACCTGGGCTTCAGTACTTGTGGCACACGGGCTCAGTAATTGTGGCTCACGGGCTCTAGAGCGCAGGCTCAGTTGTTGTGGCATACAGGCTTAGCTGCTCCACGGCATGTGGGATCTTCCCAGGCCAGGGATTGAACCCGTGTCCCCTGCATTGGCAGGCAGATTCTTAACCACTGTGCCACCACCAGGGAAGTCCCAGTGGGAATTTTAAACACATCTCTTGGTAGCAAGCAGAGAAATATTCATTAAGGATCTAGATTTGAACAACATAATTAATAGACAAGATGCAATTGACGTATATATGGCATTCATCAACTACAGGATATATATTATTTTCAAGTGTACATAGATCATTTACTAGAATAGACCATATTCTGGGTGATAAGGCAAATGTCAACAAATATATAAGGATTGATGTCATACAGAGTATGTTTTCTGACCACTGGAATTAAGTTAGAAATCAATAACAAAAAGATATTGGAATGATAGGAATCAAGTAATAAACTTCTAAAAACAAACCTCAGGGGCTTCCCTGGTGGCGCAGTGGTTGAGAGTCCGCCTGCCGATGCAGGGGACACGGGTTCGTGCCCCGGACCGGGAAGATCCCACATGCCGCAGAGCAGCTGGGCTCGTGAGCCATGGCCGCTGAGCCTGTGCGTCTGGAGCCTGTGCTCCGCAACGGGAGAGGCCACAACAGTGAGAGGCCCACGTACCACAAAAAATAAATAAATAAAAATTTAAAAAGCCTCATGAGTCAAGAAATTGCAGTTGTAATTATAAAAAAATTTTTAATTGAATGCCAATAAAATCACAACATACCAAAACTTGTGTGATGCAGCTAAAGCCATGTTAGAGGGAAATCTGTGGCTTTAAATGCATATATTAGAACAGAAGAAAGGCTAAAAATCAGTTTTGTAAGCATTCCTCTCAGTTAAAGAACAGCAAACTGAATCAAAGGACATAATAAAGATCATAAATTAATTTACTAGAAAACAAATATACAGTAGAAAAAATCAACCAAGTAAAAGTTGTTTCTTTGAAAAGACTAATAAAATTGACAACCTCTGCTGATCAAGAAAAAAGACCCAAATGACCCATAAGAAGAACAAAAAAGAGGACATCAGTACAGAGCTTACATACATTAAAAATAAGAATAATAAAGTTCATAAAAGCAGAAAGTAAAATGGTAGTCACCAGGGATCAGAAGGAGGGGGGAAAGTGGAAATTGTTGTTTAATGGGTATAGATTTCAGATTTGCAAGATGAAAAAGTTCTTCAGATGTTTCACAACAATGTGAATAAACTTAACACTACTCTACTATACCCTTAAAAATGGTTAAGATGGCAAATTTTATGTTATGTTTTTTACTATAATAAAAAAATTAATAATGAAAGAGTATTATGACGACTTGTGTTAAGAGGAATTACTGAACTCGATATTAAGACTTTTTATAAAAGTACAGTAATTAAGATTGTGAGGTATTGATACAAGGATGGACAAATAGCTTAATAGGACAGAATATGGCCCTAAAACGACCATGCATTTATGAACACTTGAATCATACGAAGGTATCACTGTACAGTAGTGAGTATAAGGATGGTCTTTTCAATAAGTGGTGCTGCATCAACTGAATATCTATAAAGAAAGAATGAATCTTGATTCCTACTTCACACCATACTGAAAAATGAATTTGAAGCGGAGCATAGACCTAAATATGAATGGTAGAACAATGAAGCTTCTGAAAGATAAAGTAGAATATCTTCAAAACCTTGGGATAGGCTGTTTCTTAAACAGGACTCAAAAGAGCACTAACCATAAAATAAAAGATAGATAAATTGGTCCACACGAAAATTAAGAAATTCTGTTCATCACAATACACTATTTTAGAAGAAAACCTATAATACTTATAGCAAAGTAATAACTAATACATATATTACTTACATAATGTCATAAGTAATATGACAAAGGACTCATACTCAGAATATAAGAAGGAAAAGACTGACAACCTGATAGAAAAATAAGCAAAAGAAATAAATACATGTTTCAGGATGAGCAAGATGTACAAATAGCCTAAAAACATATAAAAAAGTGCTCATCCTTTTTAGTCATCAGGGGATGTAAGTTAAAACCACAATGAAATACCATTATATACCCACCAGAAGTGCAAAAATTTAAAAGTCAGAAAATATCAACAATTAGTGTAGATATAGAACAACTGGAATTCTTATCCACTGGTGGGGGTAAAAATTGTTACAGCCACTTTGGAAAACTGCCAGTATCTGCCAAAACTGCCCGTATATGCATACCCTAAGACCCAGCAATTTCACCCCTAGTTTACCTAAGAGAATTGCATACACATGTACAAAAAAGAAACACAAGAATATTCCTAACAGCAATATTCATAATAGCTCCAAAATGGAAACAAAGCCAACGTCCATCAATAGAAGATTGGATAAATAAATTGCGGGGTAGTCGTACAATGGAATATCATGCAGCAGTGAAAATGAACAAACTACTGCTATATTCAATGACATGGATGAATGTCACAACATAATATTGTCTGAAAGAATCCAGACACAAAAGAAGATATACTCTGTTTCTATTTATGTAAAATTGAAAATAGACAAAACTAAACCATGGTCTGAAAAGTCTGGATTGTGGTTTCCTTTGGAGGAGAAGAGAGGGCCTAGTGACTGGGATCAATAGAGGTCCTTGTGGGATGCTTGTAGGGTTCTAGTTCTTGATCCAGTGATTTCATGGGTGTGTTCTCTTTGTAAAAATTCACTGAGCTGTATACTTATACTTTGTGCACATCTGTATATAGGTTACACCTCAAGAGTTTACTTAATAACATTACGTAGCCAATAACAAAAATAATAATAATCAGTTAATCAGTAAACAGGATGTTTCCAGGTGTTGGAAAATATGCTGTGCTTTCTTGGCAGAGCCAGCATCATGCCTTTCTCTGAAATTCAGCTGCTTGTGTGTTCCTCTCTTGACATTATATTTTTCTCAAGTAAACTGGTTAACAGCTGGGTAGATTACTGAGTAAATTCTGACCCATTATTTATTACCAAAGATTTGGTGTCAGTTCATCAGTACACTAACACAAAAACTTAGGTCATTTCCACTTCTGGCAGCTTTAGTTCTTCCTGCAGAGCAGGAAGCCTCTTCTTTTGCTGGGTTTCTTTTGTTTGTTTGGTTTGGTTTTTAAATCTTTAACCCTGGGACTTCCCTAATGGCGCAGTAGATAAGACTCTGAGCTCCCAATTCAGGGGGCCCGGGTTCGATCCCTGGTCAGGGAACTAGATCCCACATGCGTGCCGCAACTAAGAGTTCACATGCCACAACTAAGGAGCCCACATGCCACAACTAAGGAGCCCTGGGGCCACAGCTAAGGAGCCTGCCTGCTGCAACTAAGACCCTGTGCAACCAAATTAAAAAAAAAACCTTTAACCCTTTAGCCCTGTTGGACTATGCAGATTCCTCTGAGGGTTGAGACTCAGCTGTCAGAGATCAAAGATCCCATCTTTTACTTGGGACTCCTCTAAGAGGTCTGCTTATACAGAGGGTAAGCATCTTTGAATTCATCCCAGTTTTTTAAATGCAGAAGTTTTTAATATAGGAAACTTAAACAAGAAAATAGAAATGGTCCTACTACTCATACTAGTGCATGAAATGCTTTCATTTAACACTTGTCTATACTCCTTATAACAGCCTTCCTCTCCTCCCTGCCCATCATATCATTTGAACAATAAGAACAAAGTTACAGAACTTATAATACCTGATTTCAAGATTTAAAAAGCTGTAGTCATCAAGACAGTGTTATATTAGTGTAAAGATAGACAAATGAATCGCTGGAATAATGCCCAGAAAAAGACCATACACATTGATCAATGGATTTTCAACCAAAGTACCAAGGCAATCCTATTGGGAAAGGATAATCTTTTAAACAAATGATGCTGGAACAATTAAATATCCATAGGCAAAAGCTGAACTTCAACCTTTATTTCTCACCATATACAAAAATGTATTTGAAGTGGATCATCTAAATGTAAGAGCTAAAAATATAAAACATGAACATAGGAGAAAATCTTAATGACCTTGGATTTGGCAAATATTTTTTTATTCAGACACAAAAGCACAAACTATAAAAGGAAAAATCAATAAATTGGATTTTATCAAAATTCAAAACTTTTTGCTTTTCAAAGGGCATTGTTATAAAAATTAAAAGGCAAGCCACAGACCAGGAGAAAATATTTGCAAAACATATATCTGACACAGGACTTGTTTCTAGAAATTTTTTTTAAAAACTCTTACAAGTCAGTAATAGGAAGACAACTAAACTTTTTTAGTGGGCAAAAGATTTGAACAAAAGGCTTCACAAAAGAAGATATACAGTTGGCTAATAAGCACAGGAAAAGATGCCAAATATCAGAGAAATGCAAACTAAAACCACAGTGAGATACTACTACACTCCTACTAGAATGACTGAAAGGTAAAAAATTAACCATCTAAATGCCGACGAGGATGCCAAGGAACTGGAGTTCTCATTCACTGCTGGTGGGGTACAACCATTTTTGAAAAGTAAACATACTTTTCCAGTGATTCCACTCCTAGGTACCTACCGGAGAGAAAGGAAGGCACATGTCCACACTCAGACTTGTACACAGATGTTCATAGCAGCTTTATTTGTAAAAGCCAATAAATTACCATATGATTCCACTTAAATCAAATTCTAGAAAGATGCAAACTAATCTGTGGTCTACCTGGAGATAGGAGCAGAGTTGGAGAAGTGCAAGAATTATCAGAGACACCAGGAAACTTTTGAAGGTTATGGAGGTGTCCACTATTTTGATTCAGGTGATGGCTTCAGGGGTGCATACATACGTCCAAAGTTGTCAAACTGTACACCTTAAATATGTGCATTTTGTTGTATTTCACATATACTTCAATAAGGCTGTAAAAACAAACAGTTGTTCAGAAAAGGAAGGACCAGAGTAAGCATGGCTCAGCTCTGAATAGCACAAATAGTCAAATAATGTAGACACAATCTTTCAAATCTTTTTTTTTTAATTAATTAATTTATTTATTTGGCTGTGTTGGGTCTTCGTTGCTGCCTGCGGGCTTCCTCTAGTTGCAGCGAGCAGGGGCTACTCTTCGTTGCAGTGCAAGGGTTTCTCATTGTGGTGGCTTCTCTAGTTGCGGAGCACGGGCTCTAGATGCGCGGGCTTCAGTAGTTGTGGCATGTGGGCTCAGTAGCTGTGGCTTGCCGGCTGTAGAGCACAGGCTCAGTAGTTTTGGTGCACGGGCTTAGTTGCTCCACAGCATGTGGGATCTTCCCGGACCAGGGCTCAAACCCGTGTCCCCTGCATTGGCAGGCAGATTCTTAACCACTGCGCCACCAGGGAAGCCCTAAATCTTTTATTAAATTGAAGTATAGTTGATTTACAATGTTGTGTTAGCTTCTGGTATGATTCAGATAGATATATAGGTATGTATCTATATATATACTTTTTTATATTCTTTTCCATTATAGTTTATTATAAGATATTGAATATAGTTCCCTGTGCTATACAGTAGGACCTTGTTGTTAACACTGAATTTTTTTAATCAAAATATAGTTATATTGGGGCAATGGAAAATATGTGTGGATGTGGTAGAGGGGAGGGGAAAAATCCTCATTTTCCATAGGAGGAGTGTGGTAGATAAAGTCTAAGACTGAAACAATTAGGAAGGATCAACACAGGCATATTATTTAGGGACATGGATCAGCTCAAGGTGGCTGTCTGAGAAAGGAGGACTGGAGATTACTGGTCTTAACATGTGTAGAATTAACCATGTAAATGAACTTTGATATAAATAAAAACTTTTTAATGCATTATCAGAGCTTCAAAGTCACATCTGTCAGTCTGCTCAGCTGATGACTCTGTGCCCACCCTACCCCCACCATCAGGCTCAGCCCAGGACAGGTGCTCAAACAAGAGGTTTGAGAGTTCTCCACGTGACCGTGTGTCCCCAGACAGAAGTCTTCAAATGTATAAGTGGAATCTTTTTCTCTTAAGAAAAAGACAGGCAGCTTTTGCTTGAAGAACTCCAGTGGTTAATCTCTTGGGGATCCAAGCACTGGAATTTATGTGTTTAAAGTATGCTTACACTGAGGGATGCCTGTATTCTTTTCATGATAATAGCCCAAAATGGAGATATTTGAGAAAATGTGATGGTTTGAAGTAGTCTGTGTTCTTTCCTTCAAGCCATGTGGGGAGTATAGGCCTGACGACCTATTAAGTCTGTTTTTCTTGTTCCTTTTTTAGGCGGTCACTTCTTTCATCGGAACTCTCTGTCCCCTCGGAGCCTGGTGTATGAAAGTGAATTCTCCACAATCGAACCTTCTTTGGACATGTATGATGAGAACAAAACCTGATTTTTAAAAATGGGCTGTCACCTCTTTTGTGATTTGATTTATGATCACCTTTCTTATTTTGTATTCTTCTGTCAGTGTCCATTTTGGAAGAATGGCAGTGCTTTCCAAGCACAGGTTGGGGCTCAGGGTTAAATTGCCAAGTTCCCCCAAGGTGAGGCTTTGAGGACAACATTATTGCCCAGGTAGCCTCATGGCACCGAAAACCTACCCAAAGCTAGCCACTGAACATGGGCCCCAGAAAGCCTGGCTGTTTCCAGAGAAGAGGCGGAGCCCAGGGGTTAATGTTGCATTGCCAGCGTGTCTCTGAATAATCACATGCTATTCTGTGTCGGGGTACCGCTGGGGGTTTTTAAATACCTTTTGTGCCCCCCACTTATAATGCATACTAAAGCCTGCAGGCACTTCTTCTTACTGATGTGGGGCACAAGTTGCTGCTCCTTGGCCCACTCTGTATTTTCCTGTCTCTTACTTTACTTCCTGTGAAAGGACCTCTTTCTAAAGGTTCCTAAGAGAAAGCCTTGCCTTTTGTCCCTCCTCTGAGACTGACCCAGCGCACTGCAGTGGAGCTGCAGGCTGTGCAGGATGGGCAGTTGTCTGTGTTGTTGCCAGCATCCCTCATAGAGCATGACATAAGGTGACGAGTGCTTATGTGACCACTGAAACACTGAAGGCCCTGTCCCTGAGGCCAGTGGACTTGTCTTCTAGGCAACTGCTGAGGTGTATGGGGAGATAGTGCCCAGGAGGCCAGCTGGGCATGGTGATCCCCAGGTGACGGCCAGTGGTTGTCAAAATCTGAGTGCTTTCTTGAGAAAACCAAACCACCTCCTTGCTGTTAGATACCATATAAGCACCCGTCTTCAGTCTTCACCCATCCAGCCCAGTCCCCTCCCACCAGCCTCAGCTTCAGCATGAAGCAGGCACAGGAGCTTACAGGAAAGCCTTGGTAGCCAGCGTGGCAGACATGAGGGACACACATGCTCTTCCCACATGCCTGGGATGACATCAATTTAACATCGCAAGAAACATGTATCTTAAGAGTAATCCCAACACAGAACCACAGTGAGTAAATTTATTAAAATTAGCCATTCTTTTTGCTTAAGGACACACCATAGTTCAGCGTGTTTCTCCCATCAATATAAGCTATGGAGAGATGTAAATGTAAATCCTCACATCCTTGTATGAGAGTGGAAACTTCAGTTCCATATGCCTAGATCCAGCAGCAAGCCATGCAGAGTTGCCCTGTGATTTGTATTGACTCTGTAGGACAGAGTCTGAAGTGAACACTTGCCATTTTTCGTGTGCAGCTGGCTTCTCCTCTTGTGATGTGTCGCTAAGATGCCTCAGACACAGTTGTGCCTGGAACAAAACCCCTCAGAGAACCAGGGAGTGACGTCACCTCCGAGTGACCAGCAGCATGTTATTATCATTTGAGGCTGGAACAGTGCAGAGTTTTAAGGTTGTAACAGCTTTTTCTTTTTACCTTTAACCAAGGGCTTTTGTTTGGTTTTCCTTTGTACTATAGTCTTTGTACTGTAAAAATATTTTTGATAAACAGTTCCAAGAGAACACTATTCAGAAAGACAGGTTTGCCCCACTGGCTTTACAGTGAGAGAATATGTCTCAAGGAGATTAGAACTCAGTCTGCCAGAGGTTCCAGACACTCACCTGCGTTTATATTTGGTTTGGCTCACCTGACAGAGAAAATGGCTCAGTTCTGACTATGTCGTCCCTACCATGACCTTGTTTTCCTGAACCAGAACTCAGATCCGAGTGGAGTGTTTTCTTCTGATTAGTACAATCTTATAAAAGCATATACAGGGGCTTCCCTGGTGGCGCAGTGGTTAAGAACGCACCCGCCAATGCAGGGGACACGGGTTCGAGCCCTGGGCTGGGAAGATCCCACATGCCACAGAGCAACTAAGCCTGTGCGCCACAACTACTGAGCCCACACACCTAGACCCCGCGAGCCACAACTACTGAGCCTGCTTGCCACAACTACTGAAGCCCGCGTGCCTAGAGCCCGTGCTCCACAACAAGAGAAGCCACTGCAATGAGAAGCCTGCGCACCACAATGAAGAGTAGCCCCCGCTCGCTGCAACTAGAGAAAGCCCAGGCGCAACAATGAAGACCCAAAGCAGCCATAAATAAATAAATAAATAAATAAATAAATAAAACAAATACTACATTTCATATATATTTTTTTAAAAAAAAGCATATACATTAAATTGCACTCCAGACATTACTGAAAAGAAATGAAATTACTTGAGATGAAATTAAATATTCAGGTGCCTAAAAGTCCACCTATTAATATAATATTCGAATTTCTGGTAAATCTAGGCACACATTCACTGTCAAATAACCAAGGAGGCATTTCTGACAGGGGAATTCTCTCAGCATAGTGCTTCAGGTCCCAGCTCAACACCCTTTTCTTAAAAATTGGGGCCACTTTCCTGCTCAGCTAGAGAATGTCCTGCCTTTGTCAGGAGAGGCAGTAACTTCTCCGGGGAGGTCATATACACCAGGAATAGTGAGGGTAGCATTTTTCATCCCAAACAACAGAGCTTCGCTGGCTGCTGTGCCGAGGGGAAAGCCTCAGCCCAGCCACCCCCAGGACCCTGGCAGGGGGTGGGGCGCCAGGGCTGCTTGCCCTGTGAGCTTTTCGAGAAGGCACTTCTCACCATGGGCAGTGCTGCCCGTGAGAAGTTTGCGGTGCGGGGAGCCAAGTGCCTTGGCCATGTGGCAAAGTTGGGGTGTGGAGAGGCGCTTCTGCCCTGTATGAGTATCTCAGTTGTTGCAAGTCTTCCGGCTGCAGTGATCGTTAGCCAGGAATAATATGATAACCTCTGATTGTTTTTTGTGGGCTTTGGGGGGAAGGGGGTGGGGAGTACTATTTGAAGAGTGGAAGGGGCAGAGGAGTGAGCTTCTTACACCATAAACCCTCTGTCCCTCCAGTGCACTGCTCTGAGCTGGGCCTGGCTCCAGCCTCTTCCTCCTGGCAAGGCCTCTACCTTGTCTCCAAGCTGAGCTGGGTACAGAACCAGCAGGCACCACAGGACGAGGGTGGAGCAGGGTCCGGAGCAGCCAGAACCGTCAGCTGATCTGCGAGGAATTCGGTTGTGACAGTTAAAATGCAAACGCTTACAATTTGGTGATTTTTAACTTCCTAAGGGAAGAACTGCCCATAGCCCTCCTTTCCTGTTATTTTCGGGAGAGCGGAGAGGTGGCTGGCCAGATAACAGCCAAGCTGTCCACAGTACAAGGGTCAGGCTTGGTGGTGTGAGTGGGCAGCATGTCTGTCCAGGGCTGCCTGCCTCTACCCGCTCAGGGGAAGACACGTTGCACCACCAGGTGGTTAATACCACCTGACAAAGTCTGGTGAGTCCCACTTTTGAAGAAAGGCTCCATCTCCTGGTCCCTTCTCAGCCCTGGCTCAGAGGAACTCATGAAGCACTTCCCTGAACACCGGTTTGAACTGATGCATGCAACAGCCTAGCTTCCAAAAGATGCGGCCGGCCACAAAGGGTTTAAGCAAAATAGGATTACTAAATTTGACTAACTGGATATTTCCTGTGGACTTCCTAAGCTCTTCTCCTATTTTTATTATCCCTCACATCCAGTTCTTTCCTTGATCTACATGTTAAATGAAACTGGTTTTAATGGAAGAAAAATCAAAATGTTATCTTGCTTGCTGTTCACCTTTATTATCTAGGCAGTGGTTCTGCTGTAGGAAAACAAGGAGATGGTGTTAATGTCAGGTCCCCCTGACGATGGTTGTTGCTCATAAATGTTGTGAAACAAAAGCACTATTTCCAGGAAGCAGCATTTAGAAGGAAAAAGGTAGTAAGTTCTCACTATGTACCAAACACACATACAGGGAGTTAAGTTGAATCCAGTGGTCATTAAAATTTTGGCTGTTATGGGAACTGGCACATTAACAACCAACTGGGATATAAGCCCAAATGAAATGACGGTGAATGGTGAAGGGGGGGTTTCAGGGCATAGATGGAAGGGCGCGGTGCAGCACAGGGACCCCACCAACAGGACCTGTGGTTGCCGAGGATGCTACACCCCCAGTGAAGACAGGCCAAGAGAAGCTAAGACCAGCAAGGCCGTGGGTTTCACCTCCTGGGCAGGGACGGCTTTGCTGTGGGGAGGGCCCAAACCTCTGTTTAGGAAAGAGAGGGAGATGGGGTCAGGGTGAGCCGGGTAGGCCCTGCAGTGCCTGAGTGCTGGGGTCTGACAGTGGGAAAGGAGGGAGCCATTAGATTGAAGAGGAAGCCCAGGCGCCAGTCTTGGTGACCCAGTGGTTGGTGGTGGGACACAGGGAGAGAGAGCCCTTGTGGGGACACTTTAGATCTGGGGGCTGGCAGGACCTCTAGGGGAGGCACGGAGATGTAACCTTGGATCTCAGGCAGTGGTTTGGTGAGGCCCCTCTGTGCCTCAGAATCCTGGGAAGCTGTGTTTTAAATGTACATGTCACCTACACCTGCCAAAGTAGTCTCCATGTAATCCAGTCCCTCAGGTGCCTCAAATCTCTCCCTCTCCCCCCTCCCACACACACTCACTGGAGTTAGAATCTCCCAGAGTGGGTGTCCAGCCAGGCCTGGGGTTCCTAAGCTAAGTTCAGATGATGATGGAAATCAGAATGGGGTGAAAACTGCCCAGTGACTTGAGAAACGGGCTTGGGATAAAGCCCTGGGGACACTGATATTTAAGGACAGAAGGGGCTATAGACAGCAACTGATTTAGAAAAACCACTGAGTGTAACTTCCCTATTCAAGAAAAGTGGTGTTCACCTCACTGCCGTGCCAGGAGCAGCCTCACTCACGCCCAGAGATGGGGTTTGGAGTTATTAAACTCAGCATTCACTCCCAACTCCACATACGGGAGTCGACACCCACAGCTTAAAATAAGTGTCTCTTCCCTGTTAAAGGCAGTTGTTACAAGTGGGATGCATCTAGTGTTGCCTTTTCTTTTGGCTTTGTTGGTAAATCATTCCAAAGTCCATTTGGAAAAGGATGAAATGAATGTTGAGTATACAGGTTCATTTGACATCTGTAGATGGTTAAGATCCTTTCAGCAGG
>NW_006792345.1:406934-414750 GCF_000442215.2 Lipotes vexillifer | reverse complement strand
TCAGCAGGACTGGAAAATGCCTTAAAGATTTTGTTTCATAACATCAGAGAAAATTCAGAAAGAAGGATACAGAAGTAAGGTGCCTGTGTTTCCTTTGTGGAACTGTGCTTTTTTTTTTACTGTCCTGCAAAGCAGCAGGAAAAGCAAAGCATGCCAGTTCCCACAACCAGGGAGAAGGGTTTCTCCCACAGGGACCGTGTCCCCAGCTGGCCAGCTTCTATCACTCCTCTGGCAGTCAAGTCAGGAGGTTTGCCCTCTTTCTTAAGGGTGCCCTGAAAGATCCCAAAAGACTGAGCCTTGAAGAAGAGAGTCCAGTGGGTCCCCACCAGACATAGGGTAAAAGCAGTCACCTGTGTTCTCCAGAGCTGCGTCCCACCAGCCTTCAGTGACCACGGAGGGGAAGCGATGCCAACGGTCTCGACTGCTAAAAGGACACATCTGCCCAAGACTTGGTTCTAATGGTCTCACAAGGCCCTGGCGGGGGGGCCCAGTCCATAACCTGGGACTTATCTGGGGTTTTGCCTCTTGCAGTTCCACCATAGCTCAAGCCATTTTTTTCTTCAATCTGACTTGGGGAAGAGGGAAGATAATTTATGACAAACAAAAAACAGAGAAATGTTGAACTTCATACAAACTTGAGAATTAAAGTTTCAGAAGGATTCAGTGCAGTTGGAGTCACTCAGACCTGTCCCAGGCTTTCCTGGTCCCTCCCACTGACTCTTCCACATGCACATACACAAAAAGACGGAGGTTTGAGGTGACACAGACCCAGTTTGGCAGCCTGAAAGGAGTGACTTTCTCAGAAACAACAGGCCTGGGGAAGCATTGCTGGTGGCTCAGAGGCAGCTGCCAGAGCATGCATGCTCAAGCCAAGGGTGGTGTCCAGCTCAGCTGTAAACACCTTTACAAACCACACACATTCTTCTGTGGAAAAGCTGAGAGCTGGAGGATGTCATTAGCACCTTTTTCTCAGCTGCAGTGGGCCCTTGATCCCCTGGGACACAGCTTCTAGGGTCCCCCCCCTCATTTAATGCTGGGCTGAAACAGCTCATTTGTCACCAGTCCATTTGGGCAGGCGTGTGTGTAAGGAAGGGGCATGCCGGTCATCTGGCAAGTCTGACTGGCCTTCATCAGCTCCTTATCCCTCAGCTGATTATCACCCTCTCTCTCCAGCTCTCTTTAGAGCTATTAGTTACAGATGAATGTTCTGAGCTATTTTTTACAAATTTAACCCAACACAAAGTGAACTCTAATTTGCTCTTAGAATTATCCTTCATCCATAATTTGGTCCAAGGATATTTACACTATGTGATATTAAAGGAGTTTTCTAGTGACTGGGAGGTACTGAGCCAAGATGTTTGTGGAATACAAAAGATGTGGGGTAGGTAGACTATCACACCTCAGGCCATTTCTTTCCCAGGTGAGTAAGCTGTTCCTAAGCAGAAAGGCTAACTGCCTACTGCTTACTGCCACTGCATCCCACGTGGACCAGGTCAGTAGGTGCAGCCAGTGCCAGAGTCCCAGCTGCTTTGCTGGGTGCCCAGCCTGAGATGACATGTGCCATCCTAGAGAGAAGTGGAGAGGGCACTATCTATGTCTGTTCATCCCCTAGAAGCCCAGGCCTGTCTTGCTGACCCAGCTGGATGAGGGGTACCCTCGGACCATGCTTGGGGCCAGAATCTGATGTCTTAAGCTAAGAATGGAAAGCAGGGTCTACTTCTGAGCAGCAATGGCTCTGGCTAAGGAAACTTGACCAGTGTGATTACAGAAACAGGAAAAGACTCCAAGCTAGGACATGCTATTTGGAATATGGGGAACACCATCACCTAATAGAACAATCCTGTTCCTGTACAAGAGAAGGAATTGGTCCAAGTCCTAGGCCACATATGTCACAATTGTTTTTTTACCTTCAGTAGCTTTTATACTCATATCAAAGTTACTGCTTTCATATTTAGGTCACTCAAAGAGTTCCTCTTACTCTGGGTTCCTGGTAACTATGCACAACATCTCAGAGGATGAGTTACAAAACTATTTTTCTAACTGTAGCAAAGGTAATTTGGGTTGGGGGAGGCTTGGGATATACCTAAATGTAGCTAATGACATTGTCCACCTTGAGGGATGAAAGGGAAACTGCACTTAAATTTAATTCACCATTGGATAGCTCGTGCCGTAAAGAACACACATCAAATATCCAAGAAGCAAAATTGATCATTAGCTTAATTTGGGGGTTCACTATAGGGGGGTTACTTTGTCTAGAACACAGGCACCTGCAACTAGAATGTGAGCTGATTCTTGGCAATCAGATCTTAGCCCTTTGGAATGTATGGTTGATGTAAGTACAATTAAGTAGTAAACTTGTATGGTATATACCTATATTCCAATAGTGTATACCTGTATGTGTGGGATTTGCTAATATAACCATTTCAATAAAAACCTATTGAAGAAGATGCATTGGCCACATGGAGTACTGTTGGTGGTAACCTGTATCAGTGAAGACTCTTGGTTGCAAATGTCAGAAACCCCAACCCAAACTGGCTTAAGCCAAAGAGAAGTATGGTGTCTCACAAAAGCTTAAATGCCATGGGTATGCTTACGTCACTTATAGCATGGTTTGGCCCCCAAACACTGACACCAGGACACATTTGCTAGCCTTGCTTCCTCCAAGTAAACTGCATTCTCAGGCTCAGAGAGGTCATAGCCCCATCAGCACAAGAGCTGGTTTACTTACCCAGGAGACCAGAATGGCATCTCCTTGACCCTGATTGGCTTGGTTGGAAGCACATGGACATCACCGAACCACTATGGTCACAGACGTAGAATGTGCCATTAGCTAAGGCCAACATGGGCTCTACTTCTGCAGCCCAGGAGTGCATTCAGCTTCACCTGAAAGATAGGAGCTGAGAGTTGTAAGGTGTGGTTGCCACAGCAAAATCATGATGCTGCACAGGAAGAAAAGGATGCTGGGGCAAAAACAGCAAATGTCCAATACATGTAGAACAGAGTTGGAACCTTAAAGGTCTGGACATTACTATTACCTCTGCCACTTATTAGCATGAAATTGGCAAATCACTTCACCTGTCTGGATTTCAGTTTTATCTCTTTAATACGGATCTTAAAATATCTACCTCGTAGGGTAAATGAGTGGGGATTTGATTTAAAATAATGAAAGTAGGCTTAATATCATATATCCAATAACAGTCTAGTATCTGGAATATATAAATAACTCTTAAAGCTCAACAATCAAAAAGACAACCAGGGTGTCCTTGGTGGTGCAGTGGTTAAGAATCTGCCTGCCAATGCAGGGAACACGGGTTCGAGCCCTGGTCCAGGAAGATCCCACATGCAGCAGAGCAACTAAGCCCGTGCGCCACAACTACTGAGCCTGTGCTCTAGAGCCTGTGAGCCACAACTACTGAGCCCACGTGCCACAGCTACTGAAGCCCACTCGCCTAGAGCCCGTGCTCCGCAACCAGAGAAGCCACCACAATAAGAAGCCCGTGCACTGCAGCGGAGTAGCCCCCACTCAACGCAATTAGAGATAAGCCCACGCAGCAGCAAAGACCCAACCAGCCAAAAATAAATAAATTTATTTAAAAAAAACAAAACACCTTAAGCCTCCAGGGATGATTCTAAAGTGCCCCCTTCCCTCTGGCCTCCTTCCGGATTCTGGCGGCCTCAGGCCAGATCCTGCATCCCAATTAGCCCTGGATATTCTGGATTCATGCCTATTGCCCCAGACGGCATTAACTTGCTCCCTCGTTCACTCAAAAGGGTCAATATTTGGACTGTGAGGAGGTCGACCCCTACAGGCCAGCACTGGGAGAGCAGGGATCCACATCCCCAGCCTCCCTTTGCTGCCCGCCCCATACCCGTTCAGAAGACCCTGCTGGCCCCAGGGCAGGCCCTGCCCCCGACCCCAAGACCACTCAGCCTCAGTGATCCCATCTATCAAGTGAGGGACTGCACTGGTTTCTGAAGACCCTGCCAGCCTCAGAGCTTCCTGACTCCCGGAGGTTCTCTTTGTCTTAGGCCCAAGTGCCAAAACTGAGTTACCAAAATCGACTAACCCTTTTCCAGCCACACTTTCCAATGTTAACACGCACTGGCTTGCCCTGCACAATCAGCCAAAACTGTATCTCCAAATGCTGTTTCTCTACATTTTCCCCGCAAACCCTGGATGGGTTTTTACAAAAGGCCAGAAGCCCTGCTATCTGTGGACCGTGGACTCAACCATTCCGGCCAGGGGCGCGTGGCCCCGGCACCTGGCCGCTCCTCCTAGATGAGGCTGCAGCGCAGGGGCCTGCAGCGAGAAGGGCGAAAGTGAAGCGTACACGGCCGGGCTAAGCCGGCCTGTGGCCCGAGGATTGGGCGGGTGGGCGGGGCCGGGAGGCGCCGCCCGCTCGCCTCGCCCCGCCCCGCCCGCTCGGCTCCGCGCGGCCACTACCGCGGCGCTTCCGCCTGGCCGGCCACGGCCCGGTGTGAACGGCGCCACGATGTGGCTGGCCCCGGAGGAGGTGCTGGTGGCCAACGCGCTGTGGGTGACGGAGCGGGCCAACCCCTTCTTCGTGCTGCAGCGGCGCCGGGGCCACGGCAAGGGCGGCGGCCTCACGGGTGAGAGGCGCGCGGCGACCGGGCCTGTGGGCGCCGCCGCGGGGCTGGCGAGGAGGGGGCGCCGGGCGGCGGGGCCCAGGACTAGCGGCCCAGGACAGGCCCAGCCTCGGCGCGTCACTGCGGACGCGCACGTCAGCGCGTGCGGCGGGGCCCTGGGGGCGCGAGGCCGGCACTGAGTTGGGGGTGGGGGTTAGGAACGCGAACCGCGGGTGGGAGGCAGGAACGGGGTCGGGTGGTGCGAGGTGAGGACTGGGCCAGGGACTCGAGGAAGACGGATGCGCTCGCGTTAGGAGGCGGGTGGGGAGACTTCGGTCAACCAGGGCAGCCAGGAGAAGGCTGGAGGCGGCCTCTGGCCGAACTCGCTGCCCGTGAGCTTCCCGGTGCTTAGCGGAGGCGTGTGCAGCTTCCTGGAAGGGGATTTCACAGCTGAAAGTCCGCGAGATTTTCTGGTCCTCTGCTTCTGCTTCAGTTTCTCCAAGTGCCTCCAAGGAGGGGTCAAGTGATACAAGCATTCGTTTTCTTTTGCCTCCTTCATTCCCAACTCACCAAAGAATTGCCTTTTCAACAAGATCAGAGTTCTCCCAGCTGCTGCTGGCGTCAGCCCCCATCCCTCCAGCTTCTCCTCACCCACCTTTCCTGCTTCTTGGAGCGTTGAAGCTGCAGACCGAGGCTTAGCCGAATCACCAGTATATGTGTTCCGGTGAACCAGCCAAGGTGCCTCTTTGCCCGTCTGGGTACTACACAGGACTAGACTAGACAGGCACCTCCTGGAGTGTGTGGCATTTGGGATCCAGGGGATGCCTACTGGGCATTCCCTCTACAGGGGTTGTCCAAGGTCCCTCATGCTCCAGGACCTGCCCCAGGCACTCCCAAGCAGACCTGGGTCAGTCTTAGGGCCAGACCAGTGCCTGCGCTCCTCGGGTGGCCCATTGTTGCCATTTAGGACCTCAGGCCCAATGTGGACAGGTCTTCCAGTTATCGAGAGAATTTTCTGTGAAATGTCCTAATTTTAAACATTAGCAGCTAATGCAGTCCTACCAGATGCAGATAGAAGCTTCCCATAGGAGACCTCTTCCGTCAGTCTTTCCTGGGCCACACCTCCTGATGTGGAAGAGAGTGTACCATTCCCAAGAAACCTGTTCCCTTTGGCGCCTGGAGCTCTTTCCCAAAGGCCACTAGAATCACAGGAGCCAGTGCTGGACCTGCCTCCTAGACTAGGCTGTTCAGTGGAGGTTAGACAGCAGCCCCTCTGGAGAGACTGACCAGTGGTCAACCTTGAAGCCCATGTAGAAAAGCAGTGCTTGGGCAACCAGTATCTTTGGTTGCAGCAGCATACCATTGTGTCAGATTTCAGTGCTTGTCCTGTGCTCTGTTTCTCCACAGATCATCTCAGCAGGTGGGTGGGTCCCTCTGTGCTCTGCTTTCCTGTACAGAGAAGGCCCTTTCTACCACACTCATGTCTCAATGTGCCCCAAGGCAGAGCTCCTGCTCTGCTCCAGGTCCCCCCTGGTAACCACAGCTTGAACTCTCTGCTCCAGCTAGGTTTGGTGAGTCCTGGCATGGCCTCTGGCATGGCCTTCCCTGTGCCATCATGGACATCATGGCTTCCTGACCACTGTCTCCCTGGGGGAGGAACAGTTAGTGATGTGGTTTTATTCAAGCTGTCTTTTAAACACAGATACCAACCTAGATTCTTCATTGAAGAATGTGATGAGATGGCCTGCCCATTAAAAAGTTTTCAAGTTTTGCAGTATGGATATGCCAACAGTATAGGAATTAAAATAAAATTTCTGAGACCAGAAGAGAAACCTCAACACAAACAGTAAAAAGCAGTTTATTCCAAACACTGATAAGGCTTGAATATGCCGCTTTAACTGCAATTTAGAGAGGCATTTTAGAACATTTCAGTAAAACAAGTGAGAGATTACAGACTCCTGACTTGGATGTATGTGAAGAGTACCTTCTTTTGTAACTGGTTATTTTGTTTATTAGAGGAGGGGGGAAAAGTCAAATTAAAAATGGAATATGAAACCGAAGTGTTAAAATCGAACAATAAAATCAATAGAAATTATTCGGATATCAACAGGAAAATGGTAACAAAATATTTTCAGATCATACCAAAAGTAGCTCTTCATGAAAAGGAAAAAATAAGTTTCAAATAGGAGCAATGGACAGGCTTTTATGTAGCTGGATAATTCAATTAATGAAGAAGAATGAATCGAATAGTGGTAAAAGGTAGACATTTTCTCTAATTTATTGGGGAAATAGTGACATTGACAAGTGTCAATGACATTGTGATGAGAAGGAAAACTTGAAATGCCCTAAAATGCTTCAGTTCAGGGGTGGAAAAAAAAAAAAAAAACTGAATCGGTGTTTTCCTAAATTGGACAATTCTAAAAATTTGCATGTTCGTTTTATTCATGACTTTTGAGGCTACATTATCTTCCTGTTGTTGATGTGGAAAATGATGTTACAAAATCATTGTCTTATGAAGAAGGCATCAGAGTACACAGCCAAAAAGGCCACACAGGTCAGAGAAACATGTCTTAAGAGATGTGTCTGGCAGTTAATAAAACATACCGTATTATTTTTCTGGACTTTGTGATATCTGTAGTATTGTTGTTTTTAATTGTCATTGTTGTACTTTCTCATTCTGAAGAAATACTTGTTTTCAAACCTGATTTTGTATTTTTCTTGAAGAGGGCCTCCCAGATCATCTAAGCTTTGGGCCCCATAAAACCTGAATCTGCCCCTGCCTGCAAGTATTTCTGAGTCAGGAGGACAAGCAGAAGCTTCCAGGAAGAAGTGGGAGGGGATTTTTTGATAGGGATCAGACACTGGCTGAAGGCCTTTGAGGAAAAAGAAGTAATTTAACGGACCAGGGTACTGTAAGGTGTTTCACCCTCTTGGCTGGGGCTTTGGGGGCACTGCTACCCTCATGGCTGCCTCCAGCCAGGCCCAGCTCTCAGCCCAGCCCTCCCTCACCCTCCCCTCTCTGTGCCCTGTTGCCAGGTCTTCTCGTGGGCACCCTGGATGTGGTGCTGGACTCCAGCGCCCGGGTGGCCCCTTACCGCATCCTGCACCAGACCCAGGACTCGCAGGTCTACTGGACAGTGGCGTGCGGTAGGTGCCCTGGATCACAAGGGGTGCTGGGCAGGGCCTGCCCCAGAGAGGGAGGGGACGCAGCCTGCATTCGTGCATTGGA
>NW_006792345.1:396012-406924 GCF_000442215.2 Lipotes vexillifer | reverse complement strand
CATTCCTGCATTGGACATGGCCCACTGAGAACCTGATGCTGCCCCTGGTTCAGACAGCACAGCCCAGGCCAGCATCCAGCTTAGGAAGGCAGCTCAGCTGTGCACAGATGCAGGGCAAGCGGACATGAAGCCCTGCGTGCCTCTCTGAGGGCTTGGCCTTGGGCAGTGTCCATGTTCTCCTGCTAACCTTTTCTCAAGGCGGATACAGCTTATCATTATTCATGGACTACATGTTTTTTAAATTCACCTACTCACTAAAAGTTATCTATAAACCCCAAAATCAATACTTGTGGTACTTTTGGGGTCATTTGTGGACATCTGTGGAAATGTGTGTCTGCAGAGCAATGAAAAATTTGAGTCACCAGACACACAGGTTCCCAGCTGAGGTGGAACAAGGCATCCTTCTGCCTTCTCGTTTCAGCTCTCAAACCATAAACATGTCTCCTTTTAGAAGTCTAAGCACCATGCTTCTCACATTTTGTGTTATCTGTTGGTGACTTTGCTGTTTAAAATGGCCCCAGGTATAATGCTGAAGTGTTGTGTGGTGTTTTTAAGCGCGGGAAGCTGTGATGTGCCTTATGGAGAAAATACAAGTTAGATGAGCTTCCTTCAGGCATGAGTTACAGTGCTCTGGCTGTGAGTTCAATGCGACGGTATTAAAAATATATATTAAATGAGGTGTCTTTAAGCAGAAAGACATATAAGACAAAGTAGTGTATTGATCGGTTGGTGAAAATGTTGTGACCAGAGGCTCACACGAACTTAGCCCTGTAGCTCCCCTGGGA
Source organism: Lipotes vexillifer (assembly GCF_000442215.2). Classification (NCBI taxonomy): domain Eukaryota; kingdom Metazoa; phylum Chordata; class Mammalia; order Artiodactyla; family Lipotidae; genus Lipotes; species Lipotes vexillifer. Next base: position 406,139 of record NW_006792345.1, on the reverse strand, counting down.
GCAGTACTGGCAAATTCAGTGTTCCAGGAGACTTTGTAGAACATAACCACTGTGAATAACAAGAATCGCTGGTAGTTGTCCTTCTTGGAGGACACACACACCCTCCCAAGAGTCCAGGAGGAAGTCCCCTTTCAGCCTGGCTGAGGTCCCTGGGATAAAACAGCAGTCATAGCTGGCACTCAGACAGCACTTCCTGCATGCCAGACATGTGAACCTCCCAGCAACTCCAGAAGGTGGAACTTTGATTTTCCCCATTTTGAAGATGAGGAAACTGTGGCCCAGAGGGGTTAAGTAACCCTCCCAAAGTCACACAGAATCACAGATCAGACCCAGAGCACCTGTTCGTGTCCACTGTGCTGAATATCTCTCTCTGCTAGAAGCCACAGTGTCACTGTCCCCCAGGATAATGGTTTTCCTTGGAGACCTGAGAAGAGGTGATGGGAGTGTTCACAGCTGGACTCCAGCTTGGGAGGGTGGGGGGGGAGAGGTCAAGGGTGAAGGCACCAGGGTGCCCAGAGTGGGGCACTGGCAGGAGAGAGGCTTCCTATGTGGTAGGGCCCAGGGCAGTTGGTGTGTGCCTGGGCTAAGATGAGACGCTTCACTCTAAAATGGGCCCTTGAGATGTTCATCTTTGTCTCAAGGTGTTCCTTCTCAGGAGAGGGGCAGTGGTAGTGAGAGCAGCCTCTCTGTGGGGAGAGAGGAGTATGGCTACTCTGTGGGGCCTTGTGGGAACCCCACTGGTGGCATCAGGGCCTGCTGCTGGGGAGGGACCCAGATGCACTGTGGAGCCCCTGCCCTGGTCAGGCCCCTGTGCTCATCTGCTCATGCCTCTCTGTTTTTACCCACCACCTCTCTTCAGCTCTCCAAAAGCAGACACCTACTGATACCTGCCACTGAATCTCCACTCCTTAGACTGCCATTAAAGGACTTTTCAGGGTCTGCCTGCCTCCATTTCTGTCTTCCTCCCCCCACCAGCTCACACCTGGCCTTCGGCCAGACAAGACACTTGCAGGGCCTGAAGTTCTTAACTGTACCTGTCCTGGCTGGTGTACCTACAGCGTCGCCCCATGTCTACTTTACTTCCTCCTGCTCTGTTGAGTACCTACGCAGATGTCACATCCAATGGAAAACCTTCCCAGATTCCCCAGACTCATGTACCTACCCTTCTCCCTCCTCTAGACTTGCCGTGTCTCCACCGGCACTTTTGCATTGAAGGCTCACTGGCTCTCCCACTAGGCCAGCAATTCCTTGGGGGTGTGGGCAGGTTCTGCAGCCTGGGCAGCCTGGATTAGCGTTATGGTGTGGTCACTTCCCAGCTAGGTGACCTTGGGCAACATACTCAACCTCTCTGTGCCTCAGCTTCACCCTATAAAATGAAAATAACTGTACCTGTCTCCAAGGTGCTCTAAGAATCAAATAAGATAATCCATAAAAAGTTCTGGAAAACAGAAATAGCACTTAATAATTTAATTATCTATTATATTTTTTATTCCCAGTACCTAGCACAGAGATGGCATAGTTTCAGTGTTTAATTAGTGCTAAATGAAGATTGAGTTGCTTTTAACTAATAATTCTTTTAAGTGAATATATGTAAATATTTATAATTAAAGTGCAGACACATCCACACAGGCATTGTGGACAAAATTCCTCTGTTTTAGGCTGCCAGGAACATGTGTGTAAGAGGGTTGCATCACATGCAAATTCAACTTCCAAATTCAAATGTGGGTTCTTAGCAAAAAGAGCAATAAAAAAAGAACTCCCTTCACCTAACAACTAGCCCTTGGCCTCTGTGCACTAGGGAAAGGAGGCCATAATAGATATACAAAGAAAAATGAAAAAAAAAATTATTTATGGATGACTTAGGAACTTCCAGAGGTAATTTCTATTTATAGTTATCTATTGTTATGATTATCAGTTAGTTGTATGATTCTGGGTTTAATCATTTTCACATGGGCATCTTCCCACAGACCATGGGAGAGGGTCTTTCTGTGGAATTGCTTGTTAGGGTGGTGAGCCTCTTGGGTAAATGTAAAGAAACAAACAAATCAACCCTAACCAAGTCAGGCTGGACTGTGACATGTGACAGAGCAATGAGCAGATTCCTGGGCCAGAGGAGATAACAGGGACCAACTCAGCCTGGCCAGGGCGGGGTCAGAGCTGAGTCTTCAGCTGATGGAAAAGTTGTAGCCAGGTAGTGAAGGATGGGGTGACCAGGGATCGGGCGCCCCGCAAAAAATGTCTGTGGTCCACAGTCATGTCGGACTCACGTCTTTGCTAACGCTCCCTCCATGCTGAGTGTGTGGGCCTGCCGTGGTCACAGAAGCAACTGGGCCTCTGGGTGCTTACAGTCCACAGACTGTCCCACCCTAGGCTGCTGAAAAGGAAGCAGAGCCTTCACTCCTTTTCTTATTCTTGTGTTATTTCATTCAGAGAAGAGTTCTTACGTGCAAAAATCCCACGCCAGACACATGAAAAACCCCAAAAAGTGGGGTGCCAGAGGGGCAGGGGAAGCCAGGCCCGGAAGGGACTTCCCTCATCCCTTCAATTCCCCTCCTGGGGCCCCTTTTCCCAATTCCCTGATGGAGGCAGAGAAAACAGCTGCCTCCCTCTTTGGGAGTGGCAATGGGCTGCCTCTCTGAGTTCTCCCATTTCCACTGGGCCTACAGTGCCCACAAGGACCCCTCCCTGAGGAGGGCAGGGACCCCCTCCTAAATGGGGCAGACACTGGGGGCCAGCCAGACACTGAAAGGGTCAGACAGGGGTTCCTGGAAGAGACGGGATCCAGGTTGGGATGTGAACTGGGATGAGGAGGAGGAGGCAAAGACCTGGGTGGGGCATCTGGCTTCAGAGAGAGGGATGGGCACCTCTGGCCCAGCAGGAGACCAGCCAGCCAGGGGCCTGGAGTCCTACAGGAAGCTCCACCTGCCATCTGTGGATGCCTACATTCTCAGGAGAGCCACAGTCACCTATACCAAGTCTGACTGTGTCTGGCTAATCACCTGTACATGGAAGACCACATTAAGTCCTTTTATCTCGAAGAATAGTAAGGAAGCATACCTGCAGATGTATAGACTATTTCTGGTAGGACACAGAGGAAACTAGCAGTCACTCTTACTCTGGGCATTAGAGGGAAGTTGAGGCTTTATTTTCCTTATGACTCTGTAATTCTATCGGAATTTTTTTATTTTGTGTTTTTATCAGGACCATTTATGACTTTTGTCATATACATAAAGAAGGAAAGAGTAAGCAGCTCAAAGATTGTAGTCACTTTGGTATAGCAAATTAGGTCAGCCATTTTAATCTCTCTTGAGTTTATATTTAAGGCCTGGTGATTTTATGATTTTCCTTTTCTTTATGCCACCAAACCTCTCCTAGGTTCTTCCCGCAAAGAGATCACAAAACACTGGGAATGGCTGGAAAATAACTTACTCCAGACACTGTCCATCTTTGACACTGAGGAAGATATCACCACCTTCGTCAAGGGCAAGATACACGTAAGATTCACTTTCCACTACTGGTTCTCACTCCCTTCTCTGGGCTACCAGTGTTCACCTTTGTCATCCTCTATAACTTTCAGACAACACCGTGTAGTTCTTTCCCCCATTAAACAGAGATGGAAACGAAGGGTCTGATCTTTTAGTGTTGAAAGGGGCAGTTGAACTCATTGTATGCAGGCCCCATCTACCGGCCAGCCACCGGAGTTTAAGCTTAGCTGGGAGTTTCCATTCCCTGCAAAGGGCCTCAGAGCAAATACGCAGATATACAACTCTGATAGCCAGTTCCTTGGCCAACAGAGGAAGAAGTTGGAAATGACAGGATAATTTTAAGTATATTTCTATTATAAAACTAACATTACTTCAAAATGCACAGACACTTTGACCCAGCAATTCCATTCCTTGGAATTTACCCTACAGTGTGTTCATATGTCCAGAATGACGTATGTATCAGGATGTTCCCTGCAACACTGTTAGCAAAAAGGCTGGAAACAGTGCCTCCCAGTCCCATGGTAAGAGGGGAAGCAGCTGTTCTTTCCTCTGCAAATTGAGAGGGTTCATACTTGCTAACATAGCATTTATTGAGTATTTTCTTTATGAGTATTGTGCTGAGCACTTTATATTCAGGGGACTTGGTCAGTCATATGTGGTATTCTTAGTGGAATATTTTACAGCTAGCAAAATAATTATGAAGATTGTAGCAGTGTGTGAAAACATCACAGTGATGTTTAGATTGTTTCCTCTTTAGGGAACAATTAGATAATGAGCATTTATCTGAGTGTGTGTGTGTGTGTGTGTGTGTGTGTGTGTGTGTGTGTGTGTGTGGCTTTTTCTTTCTGTTGGATTATCGCCTTGGATTAGATTCCTCAGAAAGCTGTTACCAGGTCAAAGTTTCATGATGCAAACTTACTTTGGGCAAGCCCTTGTGACTTCATTATGCCAGAACCTCCTAGACCTGGGCAGATGGCACCAAGAGTTCCTCAGCAGTTCTCTGTGTACTTTGGGGTTCAGGGTGGGACCTGTGTTGCCTTTCTAGTTCCAGGAAAATAGACAAAGAGAGCAGAGGCAAGTCTTCACTCTCCTAATGAGCCAGCTGGGCGATAATAATAATAACAGCAACATTATGGAATGTTTCCCTTATGCCAGGCCCAAACAAACTAACCAACAAAACAGATTAAAGTTCTAGATGAGTCAAAGGAAAAATTGGAAATTAAAAAATATTGAGGGAATCCCCAGGCCATCCAGTGGTTAGGACTTGGCACTTTCACTGCTGGGGCCCAGGTTCAATCCCTGGTCAGGGAACTAAGATCCTGTAAGATGTGAGGCCACAAAAAAAAAATAACGAAAAACTGAGAACTGGGCAATTATGGAAATGCTACTGTTTATCAGAATTTGTGAGATGTAGCAAAAGCAGCACACAGGAGGAAATTTAAAGCCTTACATTTTATGTTTTATAATGTGAGGAAAAGAAGAAAGGGTGGAAATTAATGAGCCAGGTGTCCAATTCAGTAAGTTAGAATGCCAGAGAAACCAGGAAATTAGAAAGAAAGAAATATAGTTATCACAAAAAAATTACTATTCACTGAATGCTCAGATTATAGTTAGCATTTTTTTAGCAATAAAGTATTTTTTAATTAAGACAGGTACCTTGTTTTTTTAGACATAACGCTATTGCGTATTTAATATACCACAGTATAGTGTATACTTAAGTTCTATATGCACTGGGAAACCAAAACATTTGTGTGACTTGCTTTAATGCGACATTTGCTTTATTGCCATGGTTCAGAACCAAACCTGCAATATCTTCAGGGTATGCCTGTAACAAAGGGAAGAAGTTAATTCCTTAGAAAATAAAGGAATGATACAGAAGAGCAACAGGTCCAAAAACAGATGTAAAATATAAACAAACCTGTGGCAAAAGTGATCCAGGACAAAAGAGAGAAACCTCAAATAAGTAATGTTGGGAATGAAATATGAGAGCATCTATTTAAAAAGCAAAGTTAGGGGCTTCCCTGGTGGCGCAGTGGTTAAGAATCCACCTGGCAGTGCAGGGGACACGGGTTCAAGCCCTGGTCCGGAATGATCCCACATGCTGCGGAGCAGCTAAGCCTGTGTGCCACAACTACTGAGCCTGTGCTCTAGACCACATGAGCCACAACTACTGAGCCCGCATGCCACAATTCTGAAGCCCGTGTGCCTAGAGCCCGTGCTCTGCAACAAGAGAAGCCACTGCAATGAGAAGCCTGCGCACCACAACAAAGAGAGTAGCCCCCGCTCGCCACGACTAGAGAAAGCCCACGTGCAGCCACAAAGACCCAATGCAGCCAAAAATAAGTAAAATAAATAAAATTTTAAAATAAAAATAAAAATAAATAAATAAATAAAAGCAGGGTTAAGAAAAAAGAGAGTAAGGGGACTTCCCTGGTGGCCCAGTGGTTAAGACTTCACCTTCCAATGCAGTGGGTGTGGGTTCGATCCCTGGTCCAGGAGCTAAGATCCCACATGGCTCGTGCCCACAAAACCAAAACATAAAACAGAAGCAATATTGTAACAGATTCAATAAAGACTTTAAAAATGGTCCACATCAAAAAAATCTTTAAAAAATAAGAGAGAAAGAGAATGCCATAAACAGCTTTAAGCCTATAAATTGTAAGAAGTGAGACAAGATGGACACTCTTAAAATAATGTTTTAGTTTCCAGTTGCTACTGTAACAAGTTACCATAAACTTAGTGGTTTAAAACAACACAAGTTCCTTTTCTTACAGTTCTGGAGGTCAGAAGTCTGAAATGAGTCTCACAGGCTAAAATCAAGGAATTGGCAAGGCTGACTCCTGGAGGCTCTAAGGGGAGAATCTGTTTCCTTGCCTTTTCCAGCTTTCAGGACCTTTGTATTCCGTGATTCTTGGCCCTTACCTTTCTCTTGAATGCCAGCAGCATGGCCTCTTCAGTCAACCAGTCAGTCTCGCAACCCTTCTGGGGACTGGGGTGTAAACATCTTTGGGGGGCTATTATTTGCTCTACCACATAATAGAACTTAAACTGAGACTCACAAAGAAATAGCAAACTTGAATATGCTTAAAACTATTAAAAAAATTGAATCAGTAATTTAAAATCTGCCCAGTGATTTTTACAGTCCAGTTGTATCAGCCAACAAACAAAATCCCAGTCCTGTGGGCTAGGCCATTCATTCCCATTGGTGAGGACCATTACTCCTGAGTAGAGGCCAGCGGACAATGCAGAGGAAAATGCAAAGCAGAGTGTCAGCCCCTCTGCTCCCTGCTTGGGGGTCTCCCAGGTGCAGCTGAAGGAGTGGGGAAAGGGGACTGCCAACTGAGACCCAGGAAGGTGGCCTGAGGGACAGGGTGCCGTGATGGCCCACAGGCTGTCTGGGGCCCACCTTTCCACTGGTGGGGCCCCTTCCCCAACCTCCCAGTAGGTGCATTTGAGGGAAGCAGAAGACAAGGGCAGGGCCTTAGTAACAAGAAGGGTGCTTTGCCAGAGCCTCTTTCCCAGACATAGAGCTAGTTCCTGCAGTAGTGTTCTGGGGAGGCACCAGAGGCAGCTTGAGAGAGAGAAGAGGTTGGAGTTGCAGCTACAGTGGTACTGGCTATACTGAGATGGAGGTACATCTTTGGGTCTTCACCCAAACTCCTGGCTGTTCTCCCTGCTCATGGTTACAGGAATTCGAGGCTGCCAAGAGGCTCAGCAGAAGCAGCAATCTGGGCCACAGCAGTTGCCTTGAATTACTTTAGCTTATCAAGTCATCATCCTCCTGGAAAATCTGTATGTACATTTTGAACCAAATGCGCTAAGAACCTGTTTTACCCCAGGAGGTTTGGGGTTGGCTTTGTGGCCCAGGGTGATGTCTCTGGGCACCCTGAGCCCAGTGAAGATGCTGGTGGGACACAGCATAGATATGCCCTGAGTTGGTTGGCCCTGTGACTGATCTCTGGACCCTGAACTGGGTAGGTCCTGAGCTGGGTGGGTCCTGCAGCTGGTCTGTGGGCCTTGAGCGGGGGGAAGAGGCAGGAGCCCCCTGGTATGTGGCGGCGGGGAGTATCAGGTACAGAACATCCTCCAAGACATTGTCACAAGAAATGCACGTCACAGAACAGTGCCACAGCAAGTTCCCATTTGGGCAAAGAAAGAGGGGAAAGAGCAGATTGCATGTATTTGCTTAAGGGTGCATCAGTGCCAGCCTGTCTGAGAGGAAACCAGCAAAGTGGCTACAACAGCAGAGGAGATGGAGACTCCCTTCACACTGAACACACTTTTCTACTACTTGCATTTATTTACCATGTTTATGTATTATATTTTTCAGATATTTACATTAAAATAACTAAAATGTAAATTTAAAAATTCCCTTCTCTGATCTAGTAGAGATAATAGCTCAGGGAGTTAGGGGAAATTGCCCAGCATCTGTCTGGCCAGAGCAGATGACAGGCCTACCTGCCTGTGGCCCTTGGGCCAGCGTCCAAGAGTCCTGGGTCCCACCACTTGAGTTCCCTGCGGGAACCAGTCCCCTTGTCTTCCTACAGGGCATCATCGCAGAAGAGAACAAGAACCTGCAGCCCCAGGGAGATGAGGACCCTGGGAAATTCAAGGAGGCCGAGCTGAAAATGCGGAAGCAGTTTGGGATGCCCGAGGGAGAGAAGCTGGTCAACTACTACTCCTGCAGCTACTGGAAGGGCCGCGTGCCCTGGCAGGGCTGGCTCTACCTGACCGTCAACCACCTGTGCTTCTACTCCTTCCTGCTGGGCAAGGAGGGTGAGTGCAGGCAGCAGGAGTGCCCCCTGTGTCCCCCCTAGCCCCAGTCCCCCAGCTGGCCCCGTCATCCTCAGGGCGTCCCCCTCTGCCCTCACCCTCGACCTCGCCTCTAGAAAATGTACCGCCTCCCCAGACTGTCGAGGTTCCTGAGGGCTGTCCCTCCTCGGCCCCTGGATATTCTGTCCCCACACACCCACCAGAGGGTCTCCCCAGAACCTAGTGGCCCACGACCAGAACTCCAGACTTGAACCAGGCATCACCGGGCTCCTGGAGGCTCCTGTCATGTATACATCAACTAGCACAGTTCTTCACATAGTGACTTTCTGCACAGGGCCTCCCCTCTTTCAAGCAGAGTGCCAGGGCACCCATCATCCCTGAGCAGCTCCAGGTTACATGGTGCCTTGGACGTGTGCCCCTGCAGCCACCTGCTGCAGGTCCCTCCCCACAGGAAGCCCTGGCCTCAGGACAAAAGGCAGACTCCCAGCCGGTGCACTCTGCTGCCATGTCGACCCCAGAAAGAGCCCCCAGGGCTTCAGCTGCTCTCAGTGTGGCCTTTCCTGGGCCCAGCAAGGCCGGCTCCCAGCCATGCACACACATCTGTCACAACCTCCCCTGCCTTTCTCCCACCCTGGCATCTCCTCATCAGGCAGGGGCCAGCGTCCTCTCTGTGCTGGTCACACCATGTCGTGACTTGTTCCCACATCAGTGCACTCCCACTAGGTGGGGCTTCTCAAGTCCGGGGTCTCAGCTAGCTCACCTCTGTTTGTTCATTCATCTCATCCTTTAGCCGTTTGGTGGGCAAACCCAGGAGATTCTCAGGGCTGGGCACTGGGTTGGCCCAGGACGGCCCAGTCCCTCCTCGTGGAGCTGGTGTCCCAGCATAGCTAGGCTCAGGCCTGGGGGCTGGGGGGTGGGGAACGGGCAGGCGGTAGATGCTGCCTGCCCCCCCACATGGGTTCCAGGCCCAGGCAGGAGTCAGGAGCCTGCGTGCCCAGCCCTCCAGCTGGCGTGACCTGATGGTGCGTGTGTCCCCTCTGCTGTGCAGTGAGCCTGGTGGTGCGGTGGGCGGACGTCGCACGGCTGGAGAAGGACGCCACGCTGCTCTTCCCTGAGAGCGTCCGTGTGGGCACGCGGGACCGGGAGCTCCTCTTCTCCATGTTCCTCAGCGTCGGCGAGACCTTCAAGCTCATGGAGCAGCTGGCCAGCATCGCCGTGCGGCAGCTACTGGACAGCGAGGGCTTCCTGGAAGCCGGAGCACTGCCCAGGCCCCCCCAGCCGCACAGGAACATTTCGGCTCTGAAGCGGTGAGTTGTGCCTCCCCCGCCCCCAGCAGGGGCCTGCCCTCCTCACCCTTCACAGGCTCCCCGCGTGTAAAGGGGGCCAGGTGAAGGGTGGTCTTCGATAGTGGGGAGGGCACCAGGAGATCCACAGAGGTGTCGCCCTGAAAAACCTACCGCTGACGCTGACGTGGAGGGAATTCTTCAGGTATTACTTCTCGAAGCCCTGGGGTGGGGAGGCTCTCACAGGCTCCTTGGTTTCAGACAGGAAGCTGAGGCACAGGGAGGCAGAGCAGCTTGCCCCAGACCCCAGTGCCTTAGCTCTAAGTGAGCAGTGGAGCCCAGGACAGGCGCCCCACCACGTCAGCCAGGACATCCCCAGAGGCCTCTTCAGGAAGGCTTCAGAATCCCAGCTCAGGGTACACCGCCTCCATCCCGCCATGATTGACAGCTCTTCTCGGGACCCCCGGGCCCTGACCCCAGGCCCCAGGAGACAGCCCTGCACAGGTCTGAGGTCTCTGCCACCCTATCTTTGGGAATTGGTAGACAGAGGAACGATTCACCGGGGCTGGCCTCTCCGAGCACTCTG
>NW_006792345.1:380437-395724 GCF_000442215.2 Lipotes vexillifer | reverse complement strand
CCCTCTTCCGTTGCAGCTTAGGGGAAACCTGTAGGCCAGCCAGGAGCTCAGAGATTCCCTGAGCCCCTGGGTCCCACAGCCAGATTCACACCTGTGTGTGCAGAGACTGTGGCCTAGGCCCAGACTCTTGGGTGCACCTTCAGGACCAGAACGCTGTCCAAGGATATTACTTTCCTGATGCGAGTGACACGGTGGCTTTCAGAACCTTCCAGAAAGAAAATGAGTAGGGCCGGACTTGATAGTCTCTGGCATTGTCCATCGAGGTGTGCCTGCCAGGCCGAGCTAAGGCTGCTAGCGGCCCCCATGGGGCTGGGAAGAGAGAGATGTTTACGAGGACAGGGCCCCCGCGGGGGCGAGGAACAGGCTACCGGGCCCCTGCCTCGCACAGCCATCGGACTGGCGAGTGTACATTTCCGTAAAGCAACAGCGCCCTGTGTTTTTTTTCTTTTGGCTGCACCACGCGACATGTGGAATCTTAGTTCCCCTACCAGGGATCGAACCCACGCCCCCTGCAGTGGAAGCATGGAGTCTTAACAACTGGACCGCTGGGGAAATCCCAGCACCCTGTGTTTTAGTCTTGACTCCACACCTGCCTGTCGGGAGGCCTTGTCTGAGTTTCTAGGTGGGGCTGGTCTTCCCAGTGAGAAGCGGCGGGGCGGGTGCAGGCACCCTCTGGGCACCACCCACCCTCAGTACCGAGCATGCTGTTTGTTGACCACTCCTCTGCTGGTCATACGGATGTCCACGTTTTACTACTTGACCATTCAGTGTGCATGTGTTATTGAACTCTGAGATCCCTGGGCACAACTTGCTCACAGGAGGACCCCCACGAGCCTGAGTCCAATGTGGAAACCGAGGGCATGAGGCTGCCTTGTGAGTGTGCTAGCCCCAGTTCTTGTCTGCTTTTCTATCTCCCCCACCTTGGTTTCACCAGAGACCTGGACGCTCGAGCCAAGAACGAGTGCTACTGTGCCACGTTCCGGCTGCCTGGGGACGAGCGCCTGGACGGCCACACAGGCTGCACCCTGTGGACCCCATTCAACAAGCTGCACATCCCTGGCCAGATGTTTATCTCCAGCAACTACATCTGCTTTGCCAGCAAGGAAGAGGATGCTTGCCACCTCATCATACCCCTGCGGGAGGTGAGCCCTAGGTCCTTGCCAGCTCTGCCCTCTCTTACCAGGGCAAGTGGCCAGGTCCCCAGCCCAGGAAGCCCCTCAGGATTTAGTGATGTGAGTACAGAGGGCACATGGTGGTTCATGTGCTCCCCGAGCACCTGTCCTGAACCAGGCCCTGGCAGGAGTGGGTGCACTGGATGCCCCCTCAGGGATCAACCTCACCTGGTGGGGAGATAACGGTGGGCTTTGGCCTGCCAGCAGAGCTCACAGTGGGACATATGAAAACCTCAACAAGGACCCACACCTCCCTGGTCAGAGCCCAGTGGCCTCCTGCAGGTGAGTGTCCCCTAGTCCTGCCTCCTTGGGCCTTGCAGTTAGACTTTGGCAAAGCCCTGCTTTGGCTGGGCTTGGAGGACTCTGATCCCACCCCAGCCCCATGTTACTCTCAGGGGCCACCTCACTGTTCCTCTCCTGACACCTGCCTTGGCTGTGGCTCAGGCTCTAGCAGAGTCATCGGAAGTCAGCTCTTACTTTTCAGGAGTGGGGTCAACTATCACCTGTCAAGGGTGGGGTTAGCTCTCACCTGTCAGAGTTATTTTTTCTCCAGTTTCTTGGGCTTCCACAGTGACTCTGGTAGAAACAAGGCCGTTTGCCCTGTGCTGCTGTGAAGGTGTAGACAGTGAGGGAGAGCCGCCCACCCCTCCAAGGCCTCCTTTTCCTCATGGCCCAACAGGGCATACTGGCTGTTTAATTGAGGTTTAAGTGAGGTTCTTAAGCTATAAGCTAAAACACAGTATTTTGATTCTATTTAAAATGTACAGCAGTGGGACCTCCCTGGCCTTTGTACAAAACCCTGAAGTTGCAGGTATTGTTGCGAACAGGTGTGAGCTAGTGTGCTGCCTCAGTTTCCCCAAGGGAAGTCAGAGGCAAAGGACTTAAAGGAGCCACAGCTCCAGGCTCAGGCTCTCAGAGGTGGCCCCTGACCCCATGCTCTCCTTTGGCACTAGGTCTGTGGATTTGTCCTGGGTGCTGTACTGATCTGACCCTGAGCCCTGGGGGCTGGCTACAGGGTCATCTTAGGCCCAGCTCCATTTCTCCTGATGGGTCCTGACATTCCTGATGGCAGAGAGCTCTGACTGAGCCAGGAAGCTCTTGGGATGGGGCTCTGCAGCTGGTCCTGATGGGGGCCCCTGCCCAGCACTGACCTCAGTGTCCTAGCCAGGGGGCTTCACAGGGGCTCCTCACTCATGCCAGCCACACTCATGTGTCCACTGGGCTCTTGAATTTGCACTCCCAAATCTCATCCTCGCCTCTGGAAGTGACACCCCTTCCATCCATTTGCTGAGGTGGAAAGCGGGAGCCATCCTTGATTCTGACCTGGCCTCATTCCCACGTCCTGATCATGACATGTCCTGTCAGCTTGCTCTCCAGAGCATGTCCCTTCCTCTCTACAGCCACCATCTAAGACAGGCTGTCTGCTTGTCTCACCTCAGCAGTACCTTGTCTGCACCTAAGGCTTGAGGACCTATCCTTTAGATCCCATCCTTCCACAGCAGCCAACATAATTTAAAAATCTGCTCACCCTGGGTAGAATTCTCCGGTATCTTCTGTGATTAGAAGAATCTCCAGTTGCCACACACAGACATGCAGGCGCGCACACACACACACACACACACACACACACACACACACACACACACAGAGACACACAGCCCACCCCTTCTCACTCTGCCCCAGCTTCTCCGATCTTTCTTTGTCCATCACTCCAGTCCAACCCCCTCCTCGGGGTGGTTGCTGACCTCTCTCCCCTAGCTCTTCGTCTGGCTGCACTGGTTCTCAGCTCAGTTACTACCTCCCCAGAGGTGCCTTCAACAGGAAGCAGCCCAGCGGCCTCCCAGCTTGCCCTGTGGCCCCCACCAGCCCTGGTGACCGTGTTCATTAGCCTGCATGTCCATTGTTTGTACCCACCCCAGGCTGCAGGCCCCGCCCCCTAAAAGCCCATCCTGTGCCCTGCACACTTGTACTGCTCTGTTCACACACACCACAGTCAGAACTGGGCCCAGGACGCACATCAGGAAGTGCTGAGGGAATGAGTGCTCAGGAGGGCTTGCAGGCAGGGCTGCTCACTGTGCTTTAGGGCAGGGACATGACTGTCCATCTTGGGGAAGCTGATCAGGGCCAGCAGCTGGGCTCAGGCTTTACTTTCTGTGTCACCATCCTGATGATGGTCCTGCAAGGCTTATATGTTCACACCCATCAACAGCTGTAAAAATGAGGCTCAGACATGCATGTAACTCACACAGCAGCAAGCGGCAGAGGCAGAATATGAATCAGCCAGGCCTGGAGAGCCCCTCGTCCACCTCCTGCCCCATGCCTGAGAGAAGACGACCTAAGCCCACCATGCTCTCAGCTTCACAAAACCATCTGGTTTTACATCCCAAGATACAGACCCCCAAATGGTGTTTTTGTCTTCTCAGGTGACCATTGTCGAAAAAGCTGATAGCTCCAGTGTCCTGCCCAGCCCTCTGTCCATTAGCACTAAGAGCAAAATGACCTTCCTGTTTGCCAACCTGAAAGACCGCAATTTCTTGGTTCAGAGGATCTCTGACTTCCTCCAGAAAATGCCATCCAAGCCGCCAGGCAACAGCAGAGCGGGGAGGAAAGCCAGCATTGTGGACTCAGCCCCAGAGGTGAGAGGGCCCTTCAGAGCAGTGGGGTGGGGGTCAGGGCCAGGAGAAGAGCCCAGGCAGCCCTGTGGTACCTGCCTTGGGCCTTGGTGGGGAGGGTCCCCGCTTGGTGCAGGGTGGAAAACCTAACCCAGCCCCAGTCTCAGGTGTCCTGGCCACACACGCGGTGCCTAGGGTCACAGCCCTCTCTGTACCCCGAGACGTGCCCCAGTCCTTCTGAGCGTTACCCCTGCCTGCCTCAAGTCCTATTCCACATAAGAAGCCTTCTCTGCCTGGCTCAGCCACCCTCATCTCTGTCCCTTATGAACTTCTGCTGCACTGAAAGCCACTCTGTTTAGGCCTGTCCAGCTTGTGTTTATTTACCTGTTGGGAGATTGATTTCTCCCATCAATCTTTCTTACAGGGTTACCTTTTATTGCAATCTTTTTACTATACCAACAATATGAACAATAATTCTTTAACATCAAAAACTTGTATTTACATTTCCCCAGACGCACATGTTCTTTTTACAGTTTAGTCATTTGGATTGAGGTACACATAGGTCATATACATGTTAACAGTGGCTTGGTATAATCCCTTTTTATCTATAGGTTTCTATTCCTCTCTCTCTCTCTCTCTCTCTCTCTCTCTCTCTCTCTCTCTCTTTCTGTCTCTCGCTCTTTCTTTTCTTTTCTTGCAGTATTTTGTTGAAGGAATTGAGTCATTTGTGCTATAGAGTTTCTCACAGTCTGGTGTTTGCTGATTGCATCTCATGGAAACACTTAACGGATTCTTTTGTGCCCTGTTTCTTGTAAGTTGGTGGTTTAGTAATGAGATCCAGCTCAGATTTGGATTCAGTTGTTTGTTTTGGGGAGTGGGGGGCAGGTCCACTTGTAGGCAGGATTGAGGTGCTGTGTACTTCCACCAACAGGTATGCAGTACCTGGTTATGTGCTGTTACCAGTCATTGACAAGCATTGCCTAGATAATTCGTTAGGTAACTCATTAGGATTGCAAATGGGGGCACTCTAATTCTATCATTCCTTCTTTTCATTAGCTGGAATATTTCCATATAGAGAAATTTACCCTCAACAACTATTTGGTTACCGTGAGGCACAGTTCATATAGAAAAGGCAGAATAAATCTTTTTTTTATTCACCAGCTGTTAAAATGATGAATTGGTTTTCAAATATCCTCAAAATATGACCAATTCAGTTCTTTATGTTTACTTTTTAGTATAATTATGAACTTACAGATTTAAGCAACTTGATGTGTTTCAGTCCATGACAGTTATTATCTTCATTCCATCTGTGACCAGAGGAAGCTGATTCAGGTGACATCTGAGTCCTTTTGACATTACCCTGGCCATGTTTGATCACTTCCTTGCTTCTTGGTATCTTGGACAAGATGTGTGTGCTATTAACAATCTGGATTTGTGAAAACACTTCATGATTAGAAGAGTCCATATAAAAATCCACATATCTGGCTGCTCTGGAAAAATCAGGGGCCCTGACATTACAGGGCCCACATTCCCACTGAGTGGCATTGGAGCTGAGTGGTGGCACGTACACTTCAGCTCCCCAGAACCCCACCTGGTCTGGCCCATGAAAGCCTTTAAATTTTTCACCCCTGTAATCAATGCTCAGTCAACTATTAAATAGATAAGGAATGGAAGGGAAAGGAGTGGGCAGAATCAGTGTGCAGTGGAGACATTAAGAAAGGTTTATTAGAGGAGGTTGGGCTTGATCTGGGATTTCAAGAAACAGTGAGGTTGGATTGGATGAAAAGAGATGTGAGCAGGAATGTTGAGCTGCCTTCTCAAGGCACAGTGCAACAAATGACAGGGCCTGACCAGCCAGTGTAAGCTTGGCCCAGTGGCCCCTTCCAAGCACCTGCCCTTCGTTCACCCAACACATTTTGTTGCATTCCCAGTAGGTGCCAGGTACTCTTCTAGGCACTAGGAATAGAGCAGATTAGACAAAATTCATGCCCTCTTAGAGCTTATATTCTAGTGAGAGAGACCGTCCGTAAGCAAATAAACATACAATATGTCAGGTGGCAATAAGGGCCAAGGATAAAAATAAAGCAGGGTGAAAGGATCAGGATTGCTAGGGGAAGCGGGGGGCTCTGATCAAGTGGTACTTGAAGGAAGTAAGGGAACAGCCCTAAGGTATCTGGGGAAAGGGTATTCGAGGCAGAGGGAATGGCAGGTGCTAAGGCCTGGAGGCAGGATTGAGCTTGGCACAGGCTGCTGAGATGAGTGGAGACAGGGCGCAGGTAGTGAAATTAGAGAGGGAGTGAGAAGCCAGGTCATGTAGTGCCCGTAGGCCCTTGGGAGTACTTAGCTTTGACTCTGAGTGAGATGGGAGCCAGTTGGAGAGTTTGACCAGAGTAGGGAGGCAATCTGTTTATGTTTTAGTAGAATTGCTATGGCTGTCATATTGAGAATGGAATAGAGGTGTAGCTGCCCAGTACGGTAGCCACACATGACTATTGAGCACTTGAAAGGCAACTACACTGAAATGTATTGTAAGCATAAACTACACACCAGAGGTGGAAGATTCAGTGTGAAAAAGAGAATGTAAAATATCTTGATTTTGACTACTATGAATATCTATGAATTTGACTACTATGAATATCTATGAATTTGACTACTCCAGGTACCTCATATAGGGGGAGTCATACAGTAATGTGATCGGCGTTTGTGATCGGCTTATTTCACTTAGCATAATGTCCTCAAGGTTCATCTTCATTATAGAATCTGTCAGAATTTCCTTCCTTTTTAAGGCTGAATACATACGTGTGTGTGTGTGTGTGTGTGTGTGTGTGTGTGTGTGTGTGTATACATATGCCACATTTTGTGTCCATGGATTGAAAAACTTCATATTGTTAAGATGTTAATATTACCCAAAGTGATCTATAGATTCAGGGCAATCCATTCATCTTTTAATGGACGTTTCAGTTACTGTCACCTTTTGGCTGTTGTGAATAATGCTGCTATGAACATGGGTGTTCAAATATCTCTTCAGACCCTATTTTCAGTTATTTGGGGTATGTACCCAAAAGTGGAATTGCCATAACATCTTCCACGGTGGCTAGACCATTGTACACTCCTACCAGCAATGCATAAGGGTTCCAGTTTTTCCCCATCCATTCCAACACTGTTCTTTTCTGTTATTTTTTACAATAACCATTCTAATGGATATGAAGTGGTATCTCATTGTGATTTTGATTTGCATTTCCCCAATGATTAGTGACGTTGGGCATCTTTTCACGTCTTATTGGCCATTTGTATATCTTCTTTGGAGAAATGTCTATTCAAGTCCTTTGCCTATTTCTTTTAATCGGGTTATTTGTTTTTGTTGTCACGTTGTAGAACTTCTGGATATTACCCTCTTAACAGATACATGATTTGTAAATATTTTCCCCCATTCCATGGATTGCCTTCTCATTCTGATAGAGGATGATTGTGTCCTTTGATGCACATAAGTTTTAAATTTTTATGTAGTCCAATTTATTTTTCTTTTATTGTGCTTTTGATGTCATATCAAAGAAATAGTTGCCATACGCTTTTCTTCTATGTTTCGTTCTAAGAATTTTGTAGTTTTAGCTCTTACATTTAGGTCTTTGATCCATTTTGAGTTAATTTTGTAAATGGTATGAGATAGGTGTCCAAATTTATCATTTTTCATGTGGATATCCAGTTTTCCAATGCCATTTCTTGTAAAAAAAAAAAAAAAAAAAAACTAACTGCTCCCCGTTGAATGGTCTTGGCACCCTTGTCAAAAATCAGTTGAACATATGTATTGCAAGATTCATTTCTGGGCTCTCAATTCTATTCCATTGGTCTGTATCCTTACGCCAGTACTATACTGTTTTAACTACTCTAGCTTTATAGTAAATTTTTAAATCAGGAAATTTGAGACCTCCAACTTTGTTCTTTTTCCAAGCTTGTTTTGGCTATTTGGGATCCCTTGAAATTCCATATGAATTTTAGGATAGATTTTTTTATTTCTGCAAAAATGTCATTGGGATTTTAATAGCAATTGCCCTGAATCTATAGATCACTTTGGGTAATATTAACATCTTAACAATATGAAGTTTTCCAATCCATGAACACAAAATGTCTTTCCATTTGTTTGCATCTTTAATTTCTTTCATCAGCGTTTTCTAGTTTCCAGCATACAGCATCTGGTCTTTCACCTACTTGGCTAAGTTTATCCCTAAGTATTTTATTCTTTTCGATGCTATTGTAAATAAAATCATTTTCATAATTTCCTTTTTGGATTGTTCAGTGTTAGTGTACAGGATATAATTCGAAGGTAGATCTGAGAGAACTGACGAATTAGATGGAGGGTATGGGAGAAAGAAGGGTTTACAAAAAGATGACCCTATAGTTTTTGGCCTGAGCAGCTTAGAGAATAGAATCACCATTTAATGACATGAGGAAGAGCAGTTTTGGAAGGAGCAGTCAAGAGTTCAGTTTGGATTTGAGGTCAAGTATCATAAGAACTCAGAATTGACTACTGGAGATGGCAAGTAGAAGTCACAGTGGCCTTTTCAAGAGTTCAGTGGAAGAACAGGAAGAAAAGCCTGGTGGAGTGGCCTTCAACTGGGATAAGCTGTTAGTTATTGGGGTAGCTTTTTTAAACCTTATCAAATTTTCCATTAAAATGCACAAAGCAACTTTAAGAGTAAAAATAAAAGCCCACAGACAACAGCTTTAACAAAGCCAGGTGAAAGGGTATCTTACAAACCCCAGACTACAAGTAGGTGAGGCCAGACCACCAACTGCAGCATTATTCTACAGATACAGAATCAGCAGCTGTGCTGTGGTAGTGGAGGGAAGAGAAGAAGGGTTCTGACAGTCCCAAGAGCCAAGGAATCCAGAAATCACCAAAAATACTTCCCCCCACACACCCTCCTCAAAAGAGACTACCCACTGAACAGAAACCTCACTCACCGGTGAAACTGCGGGCATATTTCTCAGGCTCCAGCTCACAGATGAGTTAACCAACAACACAAAACATGGGAATCCACTAACGAGCTGAGGGAAGATCAGAGAATGCTAGGACAAATCTGAAACACCCAACAAAAACTCCCTTCCAAAAGGAAAGAGCCCTCCCTGAGGAAGGAAGAGCTGGAACTGAGCAGTGCAGGAATACTGAGGAGTAAAGAGAGAGAAGCTTCTGACACTAGAGGAGACAGATCAGGAAGTCCTGGAGGGGGGCTCCATAGAGAGACTGCATCAGAAGACAGACCCCCAACTGTGCAGTGCAAACAGCTACCCCATACATACAACATCCTCCTGTAAGTACAGAAAAAAAAAAAAAAAAATTGTTTTTGGGCAACCAGTCAAGAAGGACCAAGTCATTTATGAAGGAATGAAAATCAGAGAGCGGTACGTGGGCCTCTCACTGTTGTGGCCTCTCCCATCGCGGAGCACAGGCTCCGGACGCGCACGCTCAGCAGCCATGGCTCACGGGCCCAGCCGCTCCGCGGAATGTGGGATCTTCCCAGACCAGGGCACGAACCCGTGTCCCCTGCATCGACAGGCAGACTCTCAACCACTGCGCCACCAGGGAAGCCCAGGCATCAGACATTTTGATAGCAAAATTTTAAACAAATAGAGTAACATTTTGTAAGATATACAGTAAAAAAGCTGTGACCCCAGGATTTTCTGTCTGGCAAACTGATGTTCAGGTATCAAGACCACAGACCGTCAGGAACATGCAGGAATTCACAGAAGCTATCAGCTTTTGAGGCATCTAATAGTGAACAACCTCAGGCAACCGAGAAATGATGGAAGAGGCTTTGGCAGAAGGTGTGGTGGGAGCATTACATGTATCTAGCCGTAGAAATAGGACTAGATAACAAGGATAAAGGTGACAAGTCATGTGTAATTTTATATATGCTTTGAATACATAGAGTACAATGAAAACATGAGACAAGAAGGTATGGAAAGTAGAATAAGCTCACTGACTGCCTTATTAAGTAAGAGCAAAGGTATATCACTTTCAATTATAGGTCGGCAGGGAAAGGAGTGGAGGGGGAAGATCAGGGCTACTCGCTAATTTTAGTATTGCCCCTAGGAGGGAGTCCAGTGTATAAAAAGAGGGGACCCAGAGTACTATATAAAGACATTAGTATAAAGGTAACTGTTAGAACATAAACATACATATTCTGACACTTTCTCAAGAAAAAACTGGAAAGAGAGGGAAAGGATACAGTGAGTTTAGGCAACTCTTTCCAGAAACTTTGTAGAAAGGCCAGCTGAGAATCACAGGGGTCACTTCAGGGTGTGACTTTGTAATCGGAGTGTGACGTATATACTCTAAAGTGCACGGATCCTAAGTGCACAACTTGATGCACTTTCACAAAAGTGGACATAACTTGTGAGCACCACCCAGTTGAAGAACGGGGGAGGGCTTGTAGGGACAACAGCATGATTCTATGCCGATGGTAATTAATCCAGTGGAGAGGGGGCAGTTGCCAGAGAAGGTCCTAGAGGCGAGAGCGGTAGGATCTTGGGCTCGAGTCAGAGGAGAGTTGGGCCTGGCGTGCGTGGCCACAGTTGTGGGAAAGGTGGGCCATGGGGGTGACCGTGGATGGCTGTCAGATTGCTCCTGCTTCTGCTTGCGCAGTTCAATAGTGGGCAGTAGGAAGTGAGGAAGATGGATGGTTTGGGAGGTTTGCACTGGAAAAATGTGTGAGACAGTTACCAAGAGGAAGGAGAGAGACTGGATTCCCAGGCAGTATGGGTCTGTGAGCTCACCATCACCCCAGGAACCTGTCTGTCACCAAGGATGGTTATTGCTGGGGTCACATCCTCGAGTCAGTCTCCTTTCCGGCACTGAGATTTTTGATTCTCCGCAGTGCTCTGTGGCCTGCAAGTCCATCTGTGTCCTTGTTCCTGCAGGGAACCTCGAGCCAGAAGCAGACTCTCTGCATCAGGATGCTTGGGGTCTGGACTGGGGTCATGTCCCTGGATTCGGGCAGTTTGTCATGAAAATGTATTTTAGTTGATCTAAAATCCATTTTGAAAACGCCAGCCGGGGCAGAGGAGCAGGCTGTGGATATGAACCTAGCAGAGTTCTCTTTTTTTTTTTTTTCCTTTTTATTAAAAACAGTTCTGCTGAGGTAAATTTGATATACAGTATGCTGTACATATTGAAATAGCACAGTTTGATGAGTTTAGCATGTGTTCCCTGTGAAGCCATCACAGCTGTGTGGCGGGTTCTCATTGTGGAACACAGAGAGGGTGAAAGTCTCGGGGGAGGCGTCCAGCACCCCTGCTTGACCACAGCCAGTGGGATCAGAGCTGACAGGCACAAGGGCAGAAACTCAGCTCAGACTGGAGCATGCAGAAGGGGAGCTCACTGGCCCACGAAGCCAAGAAGTCCACACAGTTGGCCGCCTGTCATCAGAGCTGGACTCTCTCCACTGGTTGAGTGTCATCCCCGGGGCGTGTGTGGCACCAGCATGGTGGTGCAGCCCCTGCATCCTCCTTGGCTCATCCTGACATTCCCTGCAGAGTGGCCGACACAGTACCCGAAGTCCCCACAGGCATGGGAAATGCTAATAAGCTTGTGGCCACCACCGCAGACCTCAGTGGATTCCACAAAGTGTGGGTCCAAGAGTAGAGAGAGATGTGTTGCACCCCCAAAAAATTGGAAGCCACTGCTGGCAGAAGGAGAAGTGGGTTCAAGGGAGCCAGTGACCAGTGTCCACCCAAGAGCGGTGTTGTTCCTGCTGGTGGGCACTTGGGAAGGGAGCTGAGAGGAGGACAGACAGAGTGGGCACTGACTCTGTTCCACCTGACCCCCGGGCTAGGGAACAAGCTCCCTGCCCAGGCCATTGCCCACGGCAGTGAACTCACCTTGAAGTCAGGTGCCTGCAGGTAGAACACAGTCCACAAGCAGGGGCAGTTGCCTGGTGTCACCCACACTATACCTGAAGGGTACTAAGAACTTCCTCGCTAGCCCTGCTGGGTGAGGGCCAGGGGTGGGGGTTCCAGAAAGCCAGGGGAAGAACGCTGAATGTTAGGGCTTCCTTTTAGACCTTTGTCCTTGATGCCCCCCTTTTCTTCTCCCAGCCCCATATTGCCCCCCAGTATGTTCCCAGAACCACCCAGGATCCATTTCTCTTGCTGTTTGGCCGTCCGTGCAACGGGAAAGCAGATTCCCAGGTTCCTACACTGGGGAAGGGCCTACAGCCCTACCAGCACCCTGTTTATGGTTAGAGATGGCCCACAGGTGGGGACCCCCTCCCCACACACCTAGTTCTAGGCCTGTGTCTTTATTTTCACCTCCCAAAGCCCCACAGCCTTGTTGCAAGTGTGGCGGACTGCTAAGGAGAACCTGGTTTTGAGCTGCACAAGTGTCCGGACAGAGGTGGTGTGGCCCAAGAGATGTGTGTCCACTGTAGACCACACCACACACCAGGCAAGTGGCCCAGAGAGAGGGAGCCTTGCGGACAGCCACCAGCCCTCGGAGGGCCTGGGAGCCCCTTCTTCTTTGAGGGGCCCTTGAGGGTGCAGTGGACAGGTAGCCTGAGGGAGGAAGGAGAGGAAAAGGGCCTCCTTCCCTCGCTCAGCCGTCACTGAGGGCACCGCAGGAGGCATGCCCTCAGTTAGGACTCTGTCAGTCTGAAAAGGGTGAGGCAGGCTGTCAGCCTCGGGACGAACTGGGTGAGCAGGCCTGATGTCACCCTGCCTCTGCTCTGCTTTCCCCTCCATGCTTGGGCTCCAGTGGGGGCCCCAGTGCTCTTTCCCAGCACTCCCCACTTGAGCCAATCACTGTGTCCAGGGGCCCCACGGGGCAGCGCTACAATGGTGGGACCCAAGAACAGTCCGAGCAGATGCCACCAGCAGCTGTCCCTACAGGGCTCGGCAGGGTCTGCACCCCAGAGGCTGGAGCAAGAAAGGCATCCCAGGGAGCACCCACGAGTGCTGCCAGTCAAGCCCTTGTAGCGGACACAGAGTTCAGGAAGGGGCACGTGGAGCTGTCTCCTTGCGGTTTCTTCTCTCCTGGCCCTGACCTCACAGAGAGAGGGCCTGACAGGATGAGCACCAGAACCTGTCCCTGGTGAAGGAGGACAATACAGGTGTGTGTCTGGCCAGAGAGGGTGTAGGGCTGAGCCACAGCATGGCCTCCTGCTCTTTCCCGCACGGCCACCCGGCAGGCAGTGGGGCAGCTCACTCGCTCAGTGATTTCCTTCCCATGTTGTATTTCCCAGTCTTCCCCAGCTCCTCAGGAGGTGTCAGAACAGCCTGCCAGCCCGACCTCACCCCTCGGTGGCCTCCAGGGGTCCCATGCACAGGAGGCTCCAACCGCATCCCAGGCCCTGCTCAAACTCTTCCAGAGAAACACGCCCATGGAGGACCTGGGAGCCAAGGGGGTAAGCCCAGACTCGGGGCTCCACCACCATGCAGGCCAGATAGGGGGAAGGGCAGGGCCAGTCTGCGGCCCTTGGGTGACGATGTGCAGTGCCCAGGGACACCCTGAGTGACCTGTTCAGCAGTGCTGGTCATGGGTTTCAGGCCCCTGCAGGGGGTCCTGTGCCCCTGACGCCCGAGGGTGATGCCGTGCACAGCCCAGCCTGGGCTCATGGCATTTTCTCCACAAGCCCTTGGAGGAGAGGTGGAGGGCCTGACACCTGCCTCAGCACTCGGGTTGCATCCACGACCCCCTGTCTGCTGTTCCCCCAGGCCAAGGAGAAGATGAAAGAGGAGTCGTGGCACATCCACTTTTTTGAGTATGGGCGCGGCATGTGCATGTACCGCACCGCCAGGACGCGGGAGCTGGTGCTGAAGGGCATCCCCGAGAGCCTCCGGGGGGAGCTGTGGCTCCTCTTCTCTGGTAAGCTGCCCTGGCCCCACGGCCCCACAGCCTCAGCCTCCATGACCCCCAGTTGGCCTCCTGAGTCGGCCAGGCAGGAACCACCAGCCTTTAGAGGGCGGGAACAGGTCTCTCGGCCGTAAGGAAGCTCATGTGTGCCAGGAGGGGCGTTCTGGGGAGCAGACACCAGTGAGGCGGTGCCTTCCCACAGGCAGTGGAAGGCAGACAGGCCTCCTGAGGCCTCCTTTCCTTGGGTCAGGCTCTGACAACGTTCACACCCTTGGCCACTTGGATGGTTTCAGGAGGGCAAGTCAGCCATTTGAACTTGGGTGAGGTGACTCCTCTCAGAAGCAATCATGAGGGAAACTCTGCCTGGCACCTCTTAGTTGGCCCCAAAGTGCCACTGCTCTTCTGCAGTGCATTGACGTCTCCACCCTGCCCTGTTGCCCTCCAAGTCCCGGGAGGGGAGGAGGAGGGAGACAGCTACCAGCTGTGTCTCCACAGGGGCCTGGAATGAGATGGTGGCTCACCCTGGCTACTATGCTGAGCTGGTGGAGAAGTCCACAGGGAAGTACAGCCTGGCCACAGAGGAGATCGAGCGAGACCTGCACCGCTCCATGCCCGAGCACCCTGCCTTCCAGAATGAGCTCGGGATCGCTGCACTCCGCCGGGTGCTGACTGCCTACGCTTTCCGAAACCCCAGCATTGGCTACTGCCAGGTACAGGGGCTTAGCGGGGCCCAGAGACAGCATCTCCCACCAGAAGCTCACAGGAGCGGCTCCGCATGGCCCTGGGCCTAAGTGATGGCCCCACACACCTGTGACTGTGCCCTGTCCCCCCCAAGAAGATCCTAATCACAGAAAAAGATGAAATTAGAAGCAGTGTTCATCACTCACCTTATCCCCATGCCATGTATGTGCTTCTGGTCTGGGTCCTGAGGCATTTGATTCTTTTGTGTGTGTGGTAAAATACACATAGCATAAAACTTACCATCTTAATCATTTTAAGTGTACAGTTCAGTGGCATTAGGTATATCATTGTACAACCATCACCACTATCCATCTCCAGAACTCTTTTTCATCTTGCAAAATGGAAACTGTACCCATTAAACAACTCCCCTGCTTACCCCTGGCAACCACCATTATCATTTCTGTCTCTATGATTTTGACTAAGTACCTTATATAAGCATCACACAGTATTGTCTTTTTGTGACTAGCTTATTTCATTTGCATAATGTTCTCAAGTTTCATCTATGTTGTAGCATGTGTCAAAATTTCCTTCCTTTTTAAGGCTGAAGAATATTCCGTTGTATGTATACACCGTGTTTTGTTTATCCATTCATCATCCATGGCCACTTGGGTTGCTTCCACATTTTGGCTGTTGTGAATAGTGCTGCTATGAGCATAGGTGTACAATATCCAAACCCAGTTCTTTTGGGCATTATACCCAGAAGTGGAATTGCTGGATCATGTATTTAATTTTTTGAGGAGTTGTCATAGCATTTTCCACACGAGCTGCACCATTCTTCACTCCTACCCACAATACACAAGGGCTATAGTTTCTCGCCACCCTCACCAACACTGGTTATTTTCTGTTTTCTTGATAGTAGCCATCCTAATGGTATGAGGTGGCATCTCACTGCAGTTTTTTTTTTTTTTTTTTTTG
>NW_006792345.1:370157-380304 GCF_000442215.2 Lipotes vexillifer | reverse complement strand
TTTTTTTTTTTTTTTTTTGTGGTACGCGGGCCTCTCACCGTTGTGGCATTTCCCGCTGCGGAGCACAGGCTCCGGACGTGCAGGCTCAGCGGCCATGGCTCACGGGCCCAGCCGCTCCGGGGCATGTGGGATCTTCCCGGACCGGGGCACGAACCCGTGTCCCCTGCATCAGCAGGTGGACTCTCAACCACTGCGCCACCAGGGAAGCCCCTCACTGCAGTTTTGATTTGCATTTCCAGGGGCATTTGATTTTAAAATCTAGTGGGCATTTTCATGGCCAGGTCAGATGGCTTTCTGTTTCCCTGTGACTGCCTCTGGATTTCAGAGAAATCACTTTTCTGTAGGACCAGTGACCTGCAGGACATATTGCCAGTGCACGGAAAACCAGTGTGCTGGCTCTAAATCATTTTTAAGTCAATTTGCCACCATTGAAGCTTTTTCTTACAAGCCTTGGTATCAGCTCAGGCTGTGCGTGGTCGCTACTTTGCCATGGTCTCCCTGCAGCCACGTGGCCATTGCCTGCAGCTCACTCACACATCCTTCTGGCCCCGTGCTGCACCTGTGACAGCAGGCACCACGCTGAAGAAGGGCCTCGCCTTCTCAGGTGTCCGAATGCCTGCAGGCCCAATTTGAGGAACTTGGTTGAACGTTTTGGTCAAATGGATTTCCTGCAAATTGCCTTTTGGCAAATTGCCCAGAGTTGGGTGGAAGAGTTTTTTGTTGGCAGGCTTGCTGGTAGAGGAGGATGCATAGGCACTTGGCGGGGGGGACAGCTCCATGACACCCCCTACCTGTCTCTGTGTCCATAGGCCATGAACATCGTCACCTCAGTGCTCCTGCTCTATGGCAGCGAGGAGGAGGCATTCTGGCTGCTGGTGGCCCTCTGTGAACGCATGCTGCCCGACTACTACAACACCAGGGTGGTGGGTGAGTGCCTGAGACTGGCAGCTCCCTGTGGGGGTGGCAGGCCTCCCTGGGCCAGGTCTACATTCAGCACATCCCACAGGTGAGCTCTTGGAGGCCTCGCAGCCTTGCCCCAGGCCGCAGACAGTCACAGGTTCCGCTCCATAGATTAGGAAGCTGCTAAACCTTCACACTGCTAAAAAGTGGAGAGCCAAACACAGACCCTAACCGTCTCTCTCCCAGACTTTATGCGATTCCCTAGGAGTTGCTGGCAGTGAGAGAAGAAGTTAGCTTGGGGCCTAAATTCGCGTCCATCTAACTCTTCTTAAACATTTTTATTGTGGAAAATTTCCAGTATCACAACTAGAGCATATAGTATACCCCCATGTCAACTGTTAGGAACTCACAGCCAGTAGAATCTGTGTTATTAAATGGAAGTGCACTTGCAAATATATTTAATTACATATATAATTAAGTCTATTATTCTAAAATGTCCTTCCCTTACTGTTTGCTTTTGGGGGTTTCCACTCTTGGGGTCCTTTAGAATTGCATCTGTTCACAGCTTCAGGTCAGGACACATACAAGCTACTGAGATCACTGTTTACTTCTTTTTTTGTTTTGGTTTGGTTTTTTGTTTTTGTTTTTCTTTTTCTGAATTTTTCTTATTATTTTATTTAATTATTTTTAACATCTTTATTGGAGTATAATTGCTTTACCATGGTGTGTTAGTTTCTCCTTTATAACAGAGTGAATCGGTTATACATATACATATATCCCCATATCTCTTCCCTCTTGCGTCGCCCTCCCTCCCACCCTCCCTATCCCAACCCTCTAGGTGGTCACGAAGTACCAAGCTGATCTCCCTGTGATATGCAGCTGCTCACTGATTACTTCTGACGCCCTAGAGAGAAATTAGTATTTCCCAAAAAGAAAATCCAAGTATAGTGGAAGAAATTGTTCTTTTCACACAGTGGTTTGGAAGTAGTAGAAAGGAAACTTACAGGATTTTTTCCGTTCTTGTTTTCTCCACCCCACCTGCCCCCCTCCAGCCCTCAGTTGTAAGCAGAGCTGGCTGGGGACCAGGTGGGCTTCTTGCAACTCAGACCCTGGGGTCCCACATGAGGGCCTGCCTGAGTCAGGGGTGTGAGCTCACCATTCAGACTCGTTCGTTCTCTCCCTAGGGGCCCTGGTGGACCAAGGCATCTTTGAAGAGCTCACGAGAGACTTCCTGCCCCAGCTCTCTGAGAAGATGCAGGACCTGGGGGTGATTCCCAGCATCTCGCTCTCCTGGTTCCTGACCCTCTTCCTCAGCGTCATGCCCTTTGAGAGCGCTGCGGTCATCGTTGACTGCTTCTTCTACGAGGGCATCAAGGTGATCCTGCAGGTGGCCTTGGCCATCCTGGATGCCAACATGGAGCAGCTACTGGGCTGCAGCGACGAGGGCGAGGCCATGACCGTCCTGGGCAGGTGACTGAGCTGGCCAGCACTGACTGCAGCACCCCACCCCTCCCCAGCCCTATGTGCTCCTTGGTCAGCATCCTGGGACTGTAGCTACCAAGTGCCCAGACAGGGCTAGACCCGGGGATACTCCAGGGGGGCGGTGAGAGCCTCCTTTCTGGAAGGAGACAGAACAGTATTGGAGTAGTAATAAGTGCTGGGAGAAGGTAAAACAAGTAGTGGGCCAGAGCACACTGGACTGGAGGGCTTGGTGGGCAGGAGGCAGCTGGAACAGCAGGGCCTCCCTCCTCTAGCGAAGGCTGGGTGTCTGTTACTCCCACAAAGCACTCCTGGTCGTGCCTTTCCCAGCTCAGTAGCATCACTCTCGCCCCGTCACCTAGACAAGGGCCCATGTTGGGCCTACTGTAGCTGCTGAATGAGCTGATATCCACCAGGCACGCCTAAGGCCCAGGGTCGTCCTGGCTGCCTTGTCCTCCCTCAGTCCCCGCATCCCATCCTCATGGACTCTCTCTGGGGTCCAGCCCCTCCCCTCAACCCCTACAGCCTCAGGGCAGACCCGTGACACCCCTGCCAAGGGCCCTGTGTCTGCATCGTCACAGTTTTCCCTGTTCCAGTCTCATCCACCAGCATCCCACAGGGCTCTTCCTGATCAGAATCTGACACTGTTCCTCCCTTGGGATATGGGGACTCCCTGTGCCACTGGTGGTTTTCTGGACAAAGGATCTAAGTCCCCCAGCCTGGCCTTCAAGACCTTTATAACCAGGTGCCTTCCTGGGGGCTCCTCACTGTGCTCTCAGGGGGTCCAGGCCCTGAGCTCTATACAGCCTTGCCAGTCCACGTGCATGTATTTGCCCAGCCCGGAATGCTCCTGGCCACCCAGGACAGCCAGGGACGCTGCCACCTGCCTGCCGAGCCAGCCCACTGCTGACTGGGAACCTGCAAGGGTCCCAGGCTGGCAGAGTTGTTGCTTCTCTGCTATGGGCCATGCTACCTCTTTGTCCTCAGTGATGACAAGATACTCAGCCCGTGGCCACAGTCAGCAAGTGGTTTTCATGCCCATCTCCCACACCAGAGAGATGGGGCCCCTCCTCAGTAGCAGGGCCTGACCAGGAACAGTGCCGGAGCCAGTGGGTGTGTCCCACCTGAGTGTCAGGCCCAGCCAGAGAGCCTGGGAGAGTGTGAAGTCCTGGCTGGGCTAGTCCAGCCAAAGTCAGGCCCTGTCCCGAGGCTGTGTTCCTCGGGCACCCCCACAGCAGGGCTCCTCCCTCGCCTTCCTCCTGGGACACTCCTTTGGTCCCTGATTCTTCCTGGCCAGGCAGGGAGTCTTCACATCTGGCCCAGTGACCTGCCAGAGGGAGGAAGCGTGTCATCCCTCCAGCTGGGACAAACCTCTCTCCTGATTTGGTAGGGTCTGGACTTGTAAAGGTTCCCCCCACCCCCCGTGGGACCCCAGTGGACAGCCTAGCTTTCTCAGAGTTAGTGCTCAAGCCTCTCCACTGCCTCCAGGGGGCATCCCTGGTTTGCCTCTCCCCCTCCTCCCTGCAGTGGCTCATCTTTCTCTCTCCTGGAGGATGCCCGGCCCTCAGCACACTCACTCATTGATTGGGAGTCTGGGCAAATTAGGTCTCTCCACATCACTTAGCCATGGGTAAGACACCCCTGTCACCTGTGGGTGATCTAGATTTCTGCCCTTTAATCCTTACAGATACCTGGATAATGTGGTCAATAAGCAGAGTGTCTCTCCTCCTATCCCACACCTCCATGCCCTGCTGACCAGTGGAGATGACCCTCCTGAAGAGGTGGACATCTTCGACCTCCTGAAAGTGTCATATGAGGTCAGCACTCACTGGGGGCTTCTTGGCCAGACCACTCCCTTGGGCCGTGTGGGTGCAGTTGGCCATGGCGGGTGGCTGTCCTCTGCTCTGTGGTTCCACCTTATCTCACTGAATCACCTCTGACTGGTAGAAATTCAGCAGCCTGAGGGCCGAGGACATTGAACAGATGCGGTTTAAACAGAGGCTGAAAGTGATCCAGTCCTTGGAGGATACGGCCAAGAGGAGTGTGGTACGGATGGGCCCGGGCTCCCATGGCCCCAGGGTGCAGGCTGGGAGCTGGGGTGGGGATGGTGACCAAGTGGGCTGCTCCTGCCGAGCCATCTCCAGACTTCCCTGAGGAGCAGGGTGCAGAGTCCCCTAGCACTGTCTTGTGTGGGACTGGAATCCAGGAGTGAAGGTGCAAATTTAGGGAAGTAGGGAGAGGGCTGGTCACAATTTTCTGCTTGTGGATTGGTCACAGGGAAGCTTCTCTGATGCCTCCATGCCTAAAGGCTAAGCATGATCCCTCTCTGGACTGAGCCCTCAGGCCTGGCTTTAACCCCTGCCCCTGGGTAGTGACACTCAGCCACCCAGCCCTCCATCCACTCAACCCGCTGACCTCTGCTGCAAGCCTTTGTCCTCCTGTCTCTGGATGGAGAAGTAACTGGGAAGTTCTAGGTCACCTTCCAAAGTGCCAGTGCCAGGGCCCTTCGAGGGATCCAGATAGCAGTCTCTTGATCACCGCCCCTCACCCTGTGTCCCTGACTGGGTGTTCAGAACAGAAAGGCACCCCCAGTGCCCACCAGGAAGGAGCTCAGGGAGTGTGAATTGAGTGACAGGACGGGTGATGAGGGGTAAGAGTGTGGACCACACTTTCTTTCCTGAATGGACTACCCTCATGTGCTCGGCCAGCTGGCAACACCAAGAGGGCAGTTCGTGTCTTCGCCCTCATCCACATGGGGATTCTCTCAAAGAGCAGGAACTTGAGAATTCATTAATACATCCTGTTTCTCTTTCCTTCTAGGTCCGAGCTATACCTGGGGACATTGGTTTCTCAGTTGAAGAGCTGGAGGACCTTTACATGGTGTTTAAGGTGACAGCCAAGAGCAAGGGAGGACCACTATCCCATCCTAGTCCCCTAAATTCATCCTCAGCGTAGCAGCCTCCTGCCAGGAGAGAAATAGGTTTAAAAGCATCCTCAGATGCAGTTACTATGAAGTTCACATGGTAGAATTTAATCCTTCTTGGGGTTTAGGCAGGATACTCTTTTAAGTGGAAGAAAATCCACTCAAGTCAGCTTATATAAAAGGGAATGCATTGGCTCATGAAGCTGAAAAGTCTAGGAATGTACAGCTTCAGGCATGACTGGATCTAGGTGTTCCAACATCCTGTCAAGCTCCCCTACCTCAGCTATCACCTGGACTGCTCTTCCTACAGAGTGGCAGGACTGTTGTCAGCATCTCCAAGGTCATCCTGTCCGCTCAGTAACCCCAGTGAGAAGAAAATTTTTTTTTCCAAGTGGTTTTAGCAAAAACCCTAGGGTTAATTGTTGGAGTGACTCAAGTTAGGTGCTGTGGCTACAGGAGGGTGTTTGCTGCTGACCCAAAACTGGGCCACGGGCCCACCCCATGGCCTGAGGGTGGGACAAGAGGGGCTCTCCAAGAAAAGTTCCGGTGCTGTTAACAGAAGGAGAAAGGGTGTGAAGAGCAGGCAGAAACAGCCATGTCTACAGTGCCTTTCTGATCTCGTTGTCGGGTCCCATCTGCCCCTCCAGCTGCCTCTGGTTCAACCCCCAAGATAACCACCCTGCCATGGCCTTAAGGTCAGAGCAGCCCAGCCAGTGCTGCCTCTCACCCGCTGTGGCCACCGTGGCTGGCAGTCCTAGGGCCCTGTCTTGACTCCCATGGCTATAAACTAGGGGCTGATGGTACCAATGCAGGAGGTTCTGCGAGATGCTGTGTGTAGCCCAGTGCTCACTATCCAGGGCTCTCTGCAGACTTGGATGGAGGAGGAGGGTGAACACACCAACCAGCCTGGTAATCCTAAGCACCCAGGGGCCAGGAGGCCAGGCCATCTCACCAGGCTATGCCCCCTGCAGGCCAAGCAGCTGGCGAGTCAGTACTGGGGGAGCAGCCGCCCTGCAGCTGTGCGTCGGGACCCCAGCCTGCCCTACCTGGAGCAGTACCGCATCGACACGAACCAGTTCCGGGAACTCTTTGCCAGCCTGACACCCTGGGCCTGTGGCTCCCACACACCCGTGCTGGCAGGGCGCATGTTTCGGCTCCTGGATGAAAATAAGGACTCGCTGATCAACTTCAAGGAGTTCGTGACAGGGATAAGTGAGTGGCTCCAGGGCCTTCAGGGGCCTTTCCGTGCCCACGCCCTTTCTGAGGAAGCCTCCAGATGCCAGCCCTGGCCAGTCTTCCCACTGCAGCAAGCTGAGGGAAGCCTGGAGCCCTTGACCCTTGATAAAGGAAGTGCAGTTTTCCCACTGGAGATACATGGAGGTCCAATGGGAGCCCGCCCTCCCTCCCTTCCCCTCCCCTCCCCTCCCCTCCCCTTGATAGTTGCTAACTGTACGGTTACTGTGGATACACCTGGGTATATGCAGATTTATCATCAAATAATCCCAGAGGAAAACAGATAAATTGTGACAGCATGGTGGCCTCCAGATTAGATTGCCAAGGCACTCCCATTCCACTCCCTGCATCCTCACGTCCCTTCAGGACCCTCCCCTCCCCTCCCCTCCCTCAGTCCACTGCTGGAGGCTGGGTCTGCAGGTCACAGAGAAGGGGCAAGCCAGAGGCCTGGTGCTCACCCCCAGGGTCCTCTCCAGGAGAGAGTCAGGTAGTGAGGAGGGTCCCACCAGAACCCATTGGAAGGGGAGGTATTCGAATGTGGACTGGCCGTGGGACTCTTGTGCCCTTTTGCCAGCGTGCCTCCTTGCTGGCCTTCCTCCACAGGTAGGATGTACCATGGGGACCTGACAGAGAAGCTCAAGGTACTCTACAAGCTGCACTTGCCTCCAGGTGAGAGCCTTCCGTCCCACTCCCCAGCAAGGGCTTCTCTTGTGTCCAGAGCTGGAGCTGCAGCATTCCATGGCACAGGCCTCTGTGGAGTTCTGGGCCTTGCGGCAGCTAGGGTCCCAACATAATGGAGGCTCACCCATCCTGACAGAGAGTGTGGAGGAACCAGAGCATGGGGGCTGAGGCCCAGCCCAATCTTGGTCTGAGAGCAGGGCCATGACCTGAGTGACCTGGGAGGGGATGTGCAGGAGTCTCAGGGAGGACTCTGCCCACAGGCAAAGGCCCAGATGGAGCACTATGCCACTCAGCTAGAACACCCCCTCATGAGGGGGACTCACAGGAGTGGATATTCAGGTTTGAATCTCTTGTGTTCATTAGCTTATCCTTAAGTCTCTCAAGGGTTCCTGTTTCTCACCAGAGGAGCGGCCTGGGGGTGCCAAGGCCGGGGAGCCCTGTTGTATGGCTGCTCTCCTCTGGCTTCTCTAGCAGTGCTGGGCCTGCTGGGACACTGACAGTGGATCGTCCAAAGTAGCTGGTCCCACAGCAGGGGCTCTCGCAGCTTCATAAGCCTAGCTCACCTGGCTCAGCAGGGGGTGGCCACTCAGAGTTGTCCAAGTGCAGCAGGGGAGGGCTTCCGCATTTTCACAGGAGGGAATTGAGACGGGCTGGTGAAAATTTGGCCCCAGGGGTTCTGCTCTGGGGTGGAGCTGTCCTGGGTTCCTGCTGTTGTTCATGACCTGCCCCTGGGAGTCAGCGGCTGCCTCAGAGTTAGCCTGAGTGATTTTTCATCCCAGAGGCTCTCACTTGATTGGCCTGGGGCGGGGTCCAGACTGTAGTTTTAAAGCTTCCCCCAGGGTTGTTCTCTGCATCCAGAGTTGGAGAGACAACTGCTCCTGACACAGATATTCTCACCTGTGGCTGGTTGTTCCCTGTAACGCAACAAGGAACACTTCCATGGAAAGACTGGTATAGGCCACCTCTCATTCTGCTGAGAGGCCTGGGCTGGGCAGACCCCACTGTGCCGAGAGCCTGTCCATGAGGGCACGTGCGGCCAGCCCTGCCACTTCCAAGCTGCCTCTGCCCGCCTTGCTTCATCTAGGGCTCTAGTGGCGGCCCACACCTGCCACCTCCCCTTGTGCCGCACACTGTTAAAACTTGCTTGCTTCCTCCCCCTCTGTACGATGGGGAGAATAAGCCCCCTGCACAGAACCAAGTGGATCCAACACCCCAGAGACTACTTGATCACAAAATGAGACAGGCCAGTATGTGCTGGTGTGGAACAATGCCCAGGTGTATAAAGTGAGAACAAGTCACTTGTGCCTGGCCTGTCCCTGCGTATGTACCTGCAGGAGCATAAAACATCCCAAAAGAATCCTCTGGGCCGCATCATCGTGGGGTGGGAGAAAGGATGGCCGCTCAACCAACTCGCAGCTGCACTGACTGGATTTTTATCTGGGATATGTATATATTACATTTTCAAACACAATGCACGAGTCAACCAGAATCAGTCGTCAGCTGTTAACACTATGACCATCCACCATATTGGTGGGGCTGGAAGCTGTGGAGCACGCAGTGGCAGGTGGGGGGAGGGCCTTTGTCCAGGACTCAGGGAGGTTTCGTTCGGTGAGAATCATGTTGTTCCCTCCTGCCCTCACCCTTCTTTTGCTCCGAGCACAGCCCTGAGCCCAGAGGAGGCTGAGTCAGCCCTGGAAGCGACCCATTATTTCACCGAGAACAGCTCCTCAGAAGGTGAGCACTCTGCGTACCACTGGCCTCGGGCCCTGTGCCGAGCAACACTGCTGTGGGGCGCATGCAGGTGGCCTGCGGCCCTCCACGGGCTCGGGGAGTTTGCTGCGTGGGGAGGTGCAGAGCAAGAGCCAGGGGAAGCTGCCTCTCTCTCTAGGGCCAGGCCCCCCGGGGGTGTTCTCACTCCTGTTTCTCTTGTCTCTGCCTTCCCGGACCCGGGCTTCTCCCTCCCTCTGCCTCTGCTCCTCTGCTGTCCCTTCCAGCATCTCCTCTGGCCTCCGACCTGGATCTTTTCCTGCCCTGGGAGGCTCAAGGTCAGTGCCTGGGGGGCAGGGGCGCCCCCTTTGCACTTGGCTTCCCCAGGGCCTTGGGTTTTATCTCCTGAACGCTCCCCTGCATGGTCAGGAGGCCTGGAAGCTCTTAGTTCCATAGATGCCTCCTGTGTGGCTAAGTTCCAAAGAGGACCCAAAGCCAGCCGTGGACTGGGGTGGAGAGGGGCAGCTGCTGTGCTTGCGTGAGGGCAGTAAATGAGGACACACAGTATAGTGGGTGTTGCACAGGCACTAGGGTGTCACCTCCCCAGCCACGTGCAGAAAGTATTCTGTCATCATGGTCATAGGAAAAACACAAAATGCTATCATTGCAAAGCTGTCATTGTGAAACAGACAAAACACAGATGAGCAGAGGTGGAGGAGGGTGGTAGATGCTTTCTTTGGAAACATTTTCATGTTCCACACAACTTTTTTGTTGGGGAAAAATACATATGTTGAGTGCCTATTAGAAGTCATCCCTGTGCTACACTTAAAACCTGTTGGGAGTACTGGGTCCAGGGTGATGGGGCATTCTGGGCCTGGGATTTGGCAATCAAGCTGGTGGTATGTAATACACCTAGAAAACCAACCAAAACACCACCCTATAATTTCTCATGGGAGATAGGTAATAACACACCGAGGATGATACACACTCAAAAGGGAAAGTAAAAGGTACTATCAAAATATTATCGGGCTTCCCTGGTGGCACAGTGGTTGGAAGTCCACCTGCTGGTGCAGGGGACACGGGTTCGTGCCCCGGTCCGGGAGGATCACGCGTGCCGCGAAGCAGCTGGGCCTGTGGGCCGTGGCCGCTGGGCCTGCGCGTCCGGAGCCTGTGCTCCGCAACGGGAGAGGCCACAGCAGTGAGAGGCCCGCGTACTGCAAAAAA
>NW_006792345.1:362921-370012 GCF_000442215.2 Lipotes vexillifer | reverse complement strand
TGAAAAAAAAAAAAAAAAAAGATATCAAGACACCCAAAGCAATCCTGTTGACAGTGCCAAAGGCTTACTTAACTTGACTGTGAAGCTTGAGGACCTTTATTTCAAGTATACAAACTAAAGAAACAGATGTATCTTCTGTTATACTCGAGCAAATCAAGGATGCTTTAGGCTTGTCCCGGGCACTTCCAGGAGAGGCCAGGGACTCGGGGTACAGATCCCTGTCCTCAGACCTCACGTAGCCTCCAGGCAGCGGTCCGTTCCCTGGTGAGAAGCCTGAGCCTGGAGTGCTGCGCCCTTCCCTGCCACCACATAGCTGCCAAGGCCCATTCAGATCTGGGACACTGCCGTCCCACCTGAGGTCCCCCCACCGGCCACATTCCCTCAGGGAACAGGTCTGCAAAAGCTGGGCAGCCTGCTCGCCCCAAGTTTATGGTCACCATAAGGATCACAGTGTATGCAGACTCCAGCAAATATGTCACTTTAAGAAATACAGTGCTGAGTGCAGAATTCACGTACATAAAATTCCTCATCAGCTAGTGTGGCAGTTGCAGGTTGAATTGGTAATTAGGACTCTCCTGAGTTTGACCTTTATCAGCAGAAACTATAGAAATCATTGGTCTCAGACTTCTTGCCCATAACGTGCGCCATCATTCACCTAAGAACTGTGTGTTATGACTTGTATTCTTTTGAAAGAGAGGATGCGAGGGTTCAGTGGCTCTGTGGTTCAGGTGGAGTGAGACAGCCCTGCTCAGAGAAGGCAGAGAAGAAGCAGCATCCAGGGCCCAGGGCCAGGTCCGCTTCCGCAGGAGAGCACAGACTAGACCGACCACTCAAGGACCTTAGTGGTTTGGAGTCATAACAGAAGAATGTTCTTGTTCTTTTTATTCATCCCATTGTCCAGAAGCACTACAGCAGGAAGAGCAAGAGGGAGCTGGAAATGACATCCAAGAAAAAAGAAGAGGTGTATATATAGGCCAACATCTGCTGATGCTGGTAGAGGTCTCAGGGAGGGTGGGGTCTGGTTGCCCTGTCACTGCAGAAGAGCCCCGTACCCTGGGGAGATGGCAGATGCATGCCTGACACCACAGCTCTCCTTGAGGTGAATGCCCAGCCCATCGGCTGTCCAGCTGTCATCAGCCCCAGGCCTGAATCTCCTGTAGCTGTGAACACCCCCAGCCATCACCGCCTCCCTCTGGGGGTATCTGCTTCCTGCCAGGACTCCTCTAGGTGCCCAGCTGGCCTCTCCTTCTCATGCCACCCTCTCTCCAGCCTCCACATGGTTCTGTCACCATCTTGGGGAAGACGGATTGGGGCCATCCTCATCAGCTTAGCTCAGACCTACTTCAGCATAACTCAGGGGAGACCCATGAGTGTTCTAGGGTGTTTTTTCCATCACCACCTCCCCAAATGCCGGGGTGTTTTGTAATAGGGCCCAGGTAACTCCATGCCAGACAATATTTAAACCCACTTACCCCCTGCTACCAGCCCCCGGCCCTCTTTCTCTCATTTGACAGATGGAGATTAATTTTTTTCTCCCAACTCGCAGAGGAGAAGGGAACCAGCCCTCCTGACTATCGGCACTACCTTCGAATGTGGGCCAAGGAGAAAGAGGTTCAGAAGGAGACGATTAAGGATCTTCCCAAGATGAACCAGGTAGGCCCAATCAGAACACGGAACAGATGTTTCTGGAAAATTCTGACCAAGGCTGAGCCCTCCCACCCGGCACCTCACCACCGTCCTAGCACCCCCTGGAATGTAGGGATTCTCCTGCCTACCTTTAGAACCTCTAGTCAGGCAGCAGTCAGGGACTATTCTAGTAGGACAAGGGGTCAGTTGCTTCAGGGCCTTGTCCAGAACACTCCGCTGGTGATGACTTGCTTTGGTTTAATTGGTATCCGTGAACCAGAGGAGCACTGGGGAAGGTTAGCCTCAAAAGGCAGAGACTCACACCACCATTTATGAGACAACATCACAGCGCTTCTGCTCCCTCCCATGCCCCGCTCGGAGCTGTGCACACACAGGCCCGCTCAACCCACCACCCGATGTTTGTTTGCTGGTCTCTGCGTCAGGACCGTGGCATCTTGCCAAGGGTCTTACAGCCAGGACCACAGACATCTAACCAAAGGCAGTTGTTGAGCTGCAGCCTGACCACGGTCTGCTGTGCCCGAAGGGGGACCTTGCAATCTGGGTGCTCTCTCATCCACAGGCCTGAAGAATGGGGTGCCCGTGGAGGGAGGTTTCATCCCATTCTCAGGCCAGGAAGCCTAAATATGGTTTCAGGACCTGGAAGCTGACCTCTTCACCCTTCTCAGCCAACCCAAGTTGCCTTACCTTGTCATCACTCTCTAAAGAGCCTCATAAAGGAGAGTTGAAGGTGCTTCCGATTAAAGATACAAAAAACTCAGTGTGATTCTAAAACACAGTGAAGAAGTACTTGTAGTCACTGGGTTTAGAAAGGTGTGATAGGGCTTCCCTGGTGGCGCAGTGGCTGGGAGTCCACCTACCGATGCAGGGGACATGGGTTCGTGCCCCGGTCCGGGAAGGTCCCACGTGCCGCGGAGCGGCTGGGCCCGTGAGCCATGGCCGCTGGGCCTGCGCGTCTGGAGCCTGTGCTCCGCAGCGGGAGGGGCCGCAACAGTGAGAGGCCCGCGTACCGCAAAAAAAAAAAGAAAGGTATGATAGAAATAGGTCTGTCTCTGCTAACAGAATGGACATAGAGACAGGGAGAGACTCTAAATGTTCCTGTATGTGCTGAAAGAATGGCAGCTGGAAAAGAAAGCCCTTTCCCTCTCTGCACCTCAGTGTCCTAATCTGTGAAATGGACATGTCAAGACACAGGTGTACGGAGACAACTAATGGGACCACACCCTCACACCAACCAGAATGGCCAGCACTGTGAGTCTAGATGATCTGTGGGCAATCTGACCTGACCCATTCTTTACCATCTCCCTGCCCTTTTTTGTTTTTCCCCTTAAAAGGAGCAGTTCATAGAGCTGTGCAAGACGCTTTACAACATGTTCAGCGAAGACCCCATGGAGCAGGACTTGTACCACGCTATCGCCACGGTGGCCAGCCTGCTGCTCCGCATTGGGGAAGTGGGGAGGAGGTTCTCTGCACGGTCGGGCAGAGAGTCCAGGGACAGTGCCCCTGAGGAGGGCGAGCCGCCAGCCCCACACCCCCCTCAAGACGTGGCCCAGGAGCTTCAGCCGCCAGCTGCAGGGGACCCCCAGGCCAAAGCGGGTGGAGACACCCACCTTGGGAAAGCACCGCAGGAGAGCCAGGTGGTGGGCGAAGGGGGCGGCGGCGAGGGGCGGGGCTCCCCCTCCCAGCCTCTGTCTGATGATGAAACCAAAGACGACATGTCCATGTCCTCGTACTCAGTGGTCAGCACGGGCTCCCTGCAGTGTGAGGACCTGGCTGATGACACAGTGCTTGTGGGTGGGGAGGCCCACAGCCCCGTGGCCACCACTCACAGTGGGGGTGCCGTTGATACAGACTGGTGCATCTCCTTCGAGCAGATCCTGGCCTCCATCCTGACGGAGTCCGTGCTGGTGAACTTCTTTGAGAAGAGGGTAGACGTTGGACTCAAGATCAAGGACCAGAGGAAGGTGGAGAGACAGTTTAGCACCTCCAGTGACCATGAGCAGTCTGCGGTTTTGGGCTGAGGGCTCCAAGGCCTGGGGGCCGGCCTCTCTCTCCTTCCTCCCTCCTGTTCTGTTTTCTCTTGAAGGACACACCCCTCCAGTTCTCCCCAGAAGCAGTGAGTTGTAAATGGAAAGAAGGCTGAACAGTCGCAGTTGGGACCTAGGCAGGGGCTCCCCACCCCCTCGTTCTGCCTTGGACCTCCTGGCCCCTGCATAGTGTCAGGGGCTCTCTGATCTGCCTTTGCTTACCCTGCACTGTGGCCAGGCCACACCCTGTCCTCCACCTCCTCTTCTGCAGCTGCATGCTCTGGGGGCTTTCCTGCCACTTGGCGCCAGGTAGGGGGGTCGAGTGCCTATTGGGCACCAAAGTGGTGAGAACTTCGAGATGCTCTCCAGAAGCCCCTGAGCCTGAGCTTCTGGCTGGGGCACATGGGCAGAAAGCATCTGCTGCACCAGGGTGGGTGCCGCCTGCACAGGCGTTACTCTCAATTCTCTTTCAGCTCATCATCCTCACCATTAACCTTAAAAGCATATCCCTCAGGTCCTGATATATTTCCTTGTATTCATTTCAGTTGGCTAAAAATCACACTATGCTCAATGCCTTAATAAATCCCTGAAAGAACTGAAAACTACACTGTGTATAGAGAATTAATGTGACCCTCAACCACTGCTTTGGGCTCCTGGCTTCTCCCCAGACAGGTATGGGGCCCAGGCCATATTCCAGAGGTTCCCAACACTTAGTCTTTCACAGGAGGTGGGGGTTCAAGACCCCTTGGGAGGATGGGGACATGGAAGCTGCCGATGCAGGCTGGGCAGAGCCTGTGAAGACCTGCACCAGCAGAGGAAACCTGCTCCGCAGATAAAAACAGCCTGGGTCCAGGTGCAGGACATGTGTGCTCAGGCCTGGGCTGCAGCAAGCCTTTGGGTTCAGAAAGCAGACTGTGGGGACACGGGCAACAGGCTGAGCCATGAGGACCCCTTAGCTTTGCAGCAGGAGCTGATCATCATGTCCAGCGTTTGCCCCCAACACAGGATCACTCTTATGTGTACTAAAAGATAACATCTCTGTGGCTGTTGTTTGGTTTTAAACTTAATAGTTTTAATTGAGGCAAAACTTACATGCCATAAAATTCACTTGTTTTAAGTTATAATTCAATGATTTTTTTCGTAAACTTAGAGTTGTGCAAACATCACCACAATTCAACTTTAGAATATTTCCATCACCCCAGAAAGACCCCTCCTGCCCATGTGCTGCCAATCTGTGTACCCTCCCCCAGCTCCAGGGAACCACCAATCTATTTTCTATCTCTAGGTTTTATGGATGGTTTTAAAATAATCTCCGTGATTTTACCTTGTTTACAACTGCTGAGTCACTTCTCGATAAATGCAGCAAAACAACACCAAGGAAACGGAACAGCTGTTTTCTTTCTTAATGACAACAACAACAAAAAGTCAGTAATTTCCTTTCTGGTATTTACACAAACTGACTACATGCTTTGTCATAAATTAATTTCAAAGAATTTATTGCTAGAAAGCCTACGTTCTTGGAACTTCCCTGTTGGTCCAGTGGTAAAGAATCCGCCTTACAATGCAAGAGATGTGGGTTCGATCCCCGGTCAAGGAACTAAGATTCCACATGCTGCGGGGCAACTAAGCCTGCCCACCACAACTACTGAGCTTGCATGCCTCAACTAGAGAGCCTGTGTGCTGCAAACTACAGAGCCCACGTGCTCTGGAGCCCGCGCATCCTGGAGCCTGCGGGCCACAACAAGAGAAGAGAAAACCTGCAGGCCATACTAGAGAGATGCCAACGCGCCGCAACGAAAGATCCCGCATACCTCAACGAAGATCCTGTGCGCCACAACTAAGACCTGATGCAGCCCAAAAAAAAGACTATGCTCTTGGTCATAATAAAATTAAGTAAAGATATACATAAGAATTACACAAAATTGGCAGAGTCAAATTGATTGTAATCAATTAGAAAGATTTAAATGACTTGGAATTTTTAAATATTTATTTGGCTGCATCGGGTCTTAGTTGCGGCACGTGGGATCTTCTTTGTGACATGCGGGGCTCTTCGTTGCGGCGCACGGGCTCAGTAATTGCAGCATGCAGGCTTAGTTGCCCCGTGGCATGTGCGATCTTAGTTCCCCGACCAGGGATCAAACCCTTGTCCCCTGCATTGGAAGGCAGATTCTTAACCACTGGACCACCACCAGGGAAGTCCTGAAATTTAAATAAATGCTTTATATGCCATGTAGAAGTATAAATTTGAGAATATACCAAAGAAAGTAAACAACATAAAAGAGGACACTATCCTTTGTACGTGATAAAAGAAGGTACAAAAATGTACAATAAGGGCTTCCCTGGTGGCGCAGTGGTTGAGAGCCCGCCTGCCGATGCAGGGGACACGGGTTTGTGCCCCGGTCCGGGAAGATCCCACATGCCGCGGAGCGGCTGGGCCCGTGAGCCATGGCCGCCGAGCCTGCGCGTCCGGAGCCTGTGCTCCGCAACTGGAGAGGCCACAACAGTGAGAGGCCCGCATGCCGCAAAAATAAATAAATAAATAAAAATGTACAATAAAATAGTACTTTCATCCATTATTTAACCTCGCATGATAAAATGTTTAACAAGAACAGTAACGCTAAATAATAAATGGATAATAAAAATAAAGTTTTAAATATATTTGTCCTGTAAGTAAACATAACTGTATATTTTAAAACTCCTTACCAAGTGATATGTTGTACCAAACCATTCAAGTCATTCTTATAATTTCCAAGAAAAAAAATATGTATATGAATTTTTAAAGGATTACATGTTTATTGCAGAAAGGAGGAAAAAACAGAAAAGTAGAAAAACAATTTTTCCTTGTATTTAAGACTACTAATTATTTTGGTGTTTTTTCCCTATATTTGTCTTTTTCAAAGTTGAACTCATACCACGTGTGAAATTTTTATTCTTTTTTCATTAACCACAAAACATTCTTTGTAGTTGCCAGAAGCTCAGCCACAATGAGACATGTAGAGATAAACAAAAACCACCCAAATGAGAACAGGGACCATTTATCCAGAGCTTGCTGTAGAAAAGAAGTCAGCCACCATTACTTGCGTTTGGCAGAGACTAAAATGTAGTCAGAAGAGTGGGAAGGCGTTATGGTGAAAGCAAGGGAAGGCTTCAGGTGTGCTCTGATTAGAGGCTGCTAGTGGGGAAACAGGCTGGCTAACCTGAAGCAGGATGTTTTATGTAATTGGTTTGGGGAGCATAATTGGCGTTCTCTTGGTTGGTCCTGAGATGAAGTGGGGAGGTGCAAAAAGGAGGGCAACTGGCAGTCATTGCCCAAGTCCTGACTGCTGCAGAAGTTGTGGTTTATGGGGTGATGAGGGAGTCTGGTCACTCTCTGTTTGCATATTCAGTCTCAAACATAGATATATATATATATTTTTTTTT
>NW_006792345.1:347520-362764 GCF_000442215.2 Lipotes vexillifer | reverse complement strand
GGCTCACGGGCCCAGCCGCTCCGCGGCATGTGGGATCTTCCCGGACCGGGGCACGAACCCGTGTCCCCTGCATCGGCCGGCGGACTCTCAACCACTGCACCACCAGGGAAGCCCCTATTTTTTTTAATTAATTTGTTTTTTTCTAATATTTGCTATTGTGCAAAATTTGGAAAATATTAAAAATTTTAAACCATTTATAACCCTTGCCCGTGCACATCTGGAAATAAATAATGCCTGGTTTTACCTAACTGATATTATGTACACTTTGTAACCTCCTTGCTTCCCAACAATACACATGCCAGCATTTTCACTCCAAACTCTTTGTAATGGACCTGCGTAATGGTCCATTCTTTAGAATACTTATTTCCATTTTTTCCTGTTATACTTCAGCAAACACTACTGCATAAACAATAAATCTGCGTGATTCAGATGATTAGGATAGAGATAACTGCCAGATTGTTTTTCCCTTTTACCGTTCTATCAGCATCCTTGTCAGGATTGGGCGTTTTAAATTTTCTTTTAACAAGATTATTTATGTTGTCAGGCACGTGGGACTGTCTTGGCGGGCTGTCGTTAAAGTGAGGTTGGGACATGAAGGGTGCAATATTTTTCCTCTATGCCCAGACTGGGACTTGGGCTCCACCTTTTAGAGCGGGTCTTCCTCGGGACTGCAATAAGGACTGATTTCGTTTTCAACCGCCAGGCGTCTCCGTTTTCCTCTCTGAGAAGCGTAGAGTTGGTGAACTGCCTATTTTCTCAGGATTCTCGGTGCTCCGGCTCAAACGTTAACTAACCACCTCTGACCAGAAGTCCTGAAAATGCCTAACCACCTCTGACCAGAGGTCCTGAAAATGCCTACCGTGGGCCCCAGGGAGTGGGCCCGAGCAGGGAGGCGCCCTCTGGCTCCCTCTCCCCGACTTGAAGAAGCAGAAGAAACTGTGCCAGCAAAGGCCGGACCCCCAGCGGCGGCTGGAGACCCAGCCCTTGCAACTTCAATCTTCCCAGGGAGCCCAGGCGGAGACGCTGGTTTAGATAGAGGCGGTAACTGCTTCGAGCTGAGACAGACAACCAGTGACCTGACTGACGCAAACCCCAAACAA
This sequence comes from Lipotes vexillifer, assembly GCF_000442215.2. Classification (NCBI taxonomy): domain Eukaryota; kingdom Metazoa; phylum Chordata; class Mammalia; order Artiodactyla; family Lipotidae; genus Lipotes; species Lipotes vexillifer. Next base: position 361,664 of record NW_006792345.1, on the reverse strand, counting down.
CGCCCGACTCGGCAGCAGTGATACAGCCCGAGTCCTGAGGTCGCCCGGGGTCCCAGCTGACAGTCGACTAACGCTGAGCTTTCCGGTGGCCCAAGTGCGCACTAGAGGCGAAGCTCGCGTGGGCCGGAGCGCAGGGCGCACGCTCTCCAGGGGCGGTGCTTGAGGCCCGCGGGGCCCGAGCGCCTGAAGCGGGCGGAGCCAGGGCGGACAGGGTAACGCGGCGCACGCGCGGCGGCGATGGCTGTCGCAATGGCGCCCCTTCAGCGGGTTTGGGTGTTGCGGTGCTCCTGCTGCCGCCTCTTCCAGGCGCACCAGGTGGGGCCTCCTCCTCCTCAGAGCATGGGGATGGCGGGCAGGACGAGGTGGGGTCGCGGGGGGGCCAGACCTCCTCCCCCAGGCGTGGGCGCCGTCTCGTGCGGTTGCGGGGTGTGTCTGGGTCCCGGACAAATGACGATGTCTGTCCTGAGAACTAGGTTTTATTGATGTGGCTTCCCCGTAACGTTGTTCTGGGCTTTTTTCGTTTTTTGCTTGGTGGTTGTAAGATTCGCGGAAACCAGCCAATGGTTTCTGCCGAGGCGGCCTTGTGAATTCTATCTGGCGGGTGGTCGGGCACACCAGGTTGAGGGTAGAGGATAGCCTCCATTATGCAGAGCCTAGCCCCCAAAATGGCTCTTTCTTCATTTAAATACAAGGGAAATGATAGTTTTAAAAACTGAGGCACGACTGGGCACCCCTGCTGGCACTCTTTGGCTCTGCCCGTAGTGAGGGACTCGACGCCTACTCAGAGTGTAAATAGCCTCGCGCCTTTAAACAGGATAATCGAAGTTTCTAAAACGTAATGCTTCCCTGACTGAAAACGTAAAATAGGGGATGTCACTTAACCTGTTCTTTCCTGAATCACGTTCTGTCTCGCTGCTTGATGCTGTCAAGGTTGTCATCGTATCCGGTTCTGGTAGTCCCCTGCTAATTTGCTGTGCCCTGAAGAAGGGGAGCATCAAATTGCATACAAAATGTATGTACAAACATAGAAAATGTATGTTTAAAAGCCAGTAAGAGGCTGGGTATGCACCTTTAAGTTCGCTGTGACTTTGTAAGGGTCATTTTAGGGGCTTAGAAACTTTTTACTTATTTCATTGTTTTGGTTCTAGGAGTTGAGAATAAATGGGAATCATTTCCACTTTTCAATTATTATATATATAACGTAGTTCGTGTTCTCATGGTCATTTTCAACTCTGAAAAGTGATTTGAAACCAAGTGGGAAAAGAGGGTTAACAGTTTAATTCCAAGTCGGCTGTGTATCAGGCAGTTTCACACATCTCATTTAATTTCAACAGCCTGTGAATTCTGTATCTTCATTCCCCAGAGGTTACTGTGTGTCCTTCCAGAGCTTTTATTATTTTTTTTAATGCATTTCTTACTTGCATATGTACCTGTAGAAGATACACGGTATTTTTATGGTGTTTGAAGGTAGATGCTGAGAAGTAGAATCTTAGGATATACCCACTTAAATTTGTAATAGATGCTGCTTGTCCTCCTTAGAATCCTTTTAGGTACTTCCCCAAAAGCCCTGATGGTTTTTGTATTAGGATCATATTAATCATGTTAATTTTTATGAATCAACCGAGACATCTTTGTGATGTTAAGCATGGCATTTCATTCCATCTTTTAAAACAGTTTTGGTGCCCCTTGATAACATTTTCTTTGTTGCCTTTACAAATGGATTTATTTCTTTAATTATCTCTTCTAAGTAGATGTTTGCATATAAGCTTACATTAATTTTTGAAGATATATTAATTTTCTACCTAGCCCCTATATTAGATTGTCTTACTGGTCTTAGTAGTTTTTCATTTAGTTATCTTGAGTTTTAAAGAAATAAATCATATCATCCATAAATAAGGATAGTTTTTTTTCCCTTTCCATTTTCATACCTCTTGCTATGTTCTCTTTTCCAATTCCATCAGTTAGTACATCCAGAAAAAAATGGTAAATAATAGTGCAGATCCTTGACTTGTTCTTGACTTTCATAGGAATGCTGGTGGTGATTCTGCAGCTTTAGAGCTAGATGTAAGGCATTTTATTATGTTAAGAGAGAATCCATCTAGTCAGATTTATCAAGAATTGAAATATCATGGAATTTTTTTATGAGAATCACAGATAGTAGAGATCTAATTTGATTTAGTTTCATATGGATAGCCAGTTTTCCAGAACCACTTATTAAATAGTCTCTTCTTTCTTCACCTTTATAATATACTAAATTTTCATACATATGTTGGTTTGTTTCTGGACTCTTTATTCTTTTCCACTGATCTCTTTATTATTTCTGATCTAGTTCCGCCTGTTTCAAATAATTACTTTAGCTATAATTCTGAAATTTCATTGTAGGTGAAAAAGAGTCTCAAATGGACATGCAAAGCTTGTGGAGAGAAGCAGTCATTTTTGCGGGTGAGTCGCAAGCAGCAGAGTGTCTAATACCCATACCAGGAAGCAGGTGGGACCCCAGCCCTGCAGAAACATATTTCTCATGGAACCCAGTGTTCCATTTTTGGCTCAAGTTCATTGGATATAGCGCTCCTGCTCCCTAAGATCATCTTCCTTCAGGAAGCGAAATGAATGGAGCAGTGCCTGGAAAGTTACCTTTCTTTTTTTATTCAGTCTGTAAGTATTTACTGAGTAACTTCTGTATGCAGGCATGGGACACAATGGAAGGTAAGACCATGTTGTTATTGCCTTCACCAATCTGCTCTTGTGGAACAGGATGAGAAACTAAAACACACACATGTAATTTAAAACTAGACTGAGCAAACTGAGAGGAAAGTACAGGGGTCTGTAAGAAGATAACTGAGTAATCAGACCTAACTGGGGATGGGCAGACAGCTGTTGGTAGATGCAGGGGTGTGAGAGGGGGCAGGCAGGTTGTGAAGGTAGTCAGGAGATGAAAGAGCACGTGGACTGGGGGGAGCATGTTGTAAATGCTCTTATTAGCCCAGTTTTTTCACCCAGCATCACAGTTCTTTTCAAGTCCATACTTACCGACCCACCTGATCTCTAATATCACAGGGTCCTCATTGAGCCCCTTGTTCACCTGCTCCAGCCCTTGATGCCACCTCTCCAGCCTCATCTCATCATTCTCCTCCTTCAGCCATAGGGGCTTTTCCTTCTGACCTTGAAACAATCCAAATCTGCTTCCCTCTTAGGGCCTTTGTGCTCATTGTTGGGGCTTCCCCTAGTTAATCTCATTACCCTGATCAGAAATATAGGCGAGTGTGTTTATGTGAGTATTGTCCATCTGAGACTATAAATTCCGTGGGAAGAGAGGGTTTGCCTATTTTACTTATATACCTTTTTTTTTTTTTTTTTTTTTTTTTTTATTTTGGGGCCTCCTCGCCCACGGGCCCAGCCGCTCCGTGGCACGTGGGATCCTCCCGGACCGGGGCACGAACCCGTATCCCCTGCATCGGCAGGCGGACTCTCAACCACTGCGCCACCAGGGAGGCCCTATACCCTTTTTAAAAACATTGAAGTATAGTTGATTTACAATATTATGTTAGTATCAGGTGTATAGCAAAGTGATTCAGTTATACATTTTTTTTTCTTATTTTCCATTATAGTTTATTATAAGAAATTGAATGTAGTTCCCTGTGCTATACAGTAAATCCTTGTTGTTTATCTGTTTTATATAGTGTGTATCTGTTAATCCCATACTCCTAATTTATTCCCCTCCCCCTCTTCCCCTTTTGGTAACCAGAAGTTTATTTTCTATGTCTGTGTGTTTCTGTTTTGTAAATAAATTCACTTGTATTATTTTTTTAGATTCCACATATAAGTGATATCATACAGTATTTGTCTTTGTCTGACTTGCTTCACTTAATATGATACACTCTGGGTCCATCCATGTTGTTGCAAATGGCAATATTTCTTTCTTTTTTATGGCCGAGTAATTTCCCATTGTGTGTGTGTGTGTGTGTATACACACACACACACATACATACACCCCATATCTTCTTTATCCACTCATCTGTTGATGGACACTTATATACCCTTTTTTGTATGTTTTGCTGATGTACTCTTGGCACCTAGCACAGTGCCTGTTACATAGTCAGTGCTTGCTCAAGTAATGTTTGTTGAATGAGTAAGTGACAAATCCCACATTGATGGGCATTTAGGTTGATTTTAGTTTTCATTGTTATGAACAACTCTGCAATGAAGCTTCTTACAAATACCTCTTTCTTCACTTGACCAATTATTTCCTTAGGACGAATTCCTAGAAGTTAAATCAGAGGAATTCTTTTGAGCAAGGTTCTTTTAGTTGCAAGTAATAGGAAAAAAAACACTTCAGCAAAATTTAAAATGTACTGGCAAGGTAATGGCGTATCTTGGGGGGAATCCGAGGAAGGAGCTTCATCCTTGACCCCTTGAAGAACCAACCCCAGGAACTGAAAAGCTGCCAACAACACAAGCATCATCTTTTCCCTCCCTTCTCCTCCCTTCACCCAGTTTCTCCCTATACCTTCCTCCCTCTCTTCCTATCTCCCCTCCTTCCCTTCCTCTCTGTTCCCAGCTCAAAGTAACATACTCCACTCACAGACCACAGAATCTCATTTCACACCAACTGGAATAGCTGAGTCCCATTTATAAAACTGCTGGGAGAAACAATCTGATTGACCTGGTTGATTCAGATGTCCACCGCTGGTCCAGTCAGTTGGGATGGGTGGGAGTGGGGACAGTTTGGTCATCTGTCAGTAAGCGTAGCTGCTGAGGCCTACCTTGAGATTGGGTCTCAGAAGGCAGGGGCTGGCTCATAGCTAGTGACTGCTGCTTGTTTTAGATGTCAACATGTATTTCTGAATTCCTGAGGAAGCTTTGCCTTCCTCTCAGCACCCCCATGCTTGTGCAGTGGTATATGGCTTATGACTGACTAGGCCACAGTAGCGAACAGACACCAAAATTGTGGTGGCTTAACGCAATAGAAGTTGTTTCTCTTGCTCTTGTAACACTCCTGGGAGAGATTGCGATCAGCAGGGCAGCTGTCCTTGGTATGGTCATCCGGGGACCCAGGCACCTGTAATCTTGAGGTTCTGTTATTCCCTGAGGCTTGTCTCCCACTGCCTCTTGCCCCTCAAAGGAGCAAGATCAGGGAGGAGCTACCCAGAAAGGATCTGGAAGTGGCTTACATTCCACTGGGAAGAACCTAGTCTCATGGCCACACCTGACTGCAAGGAAGACTGGAAAATGTAGTCTAGTCTGCTCCCAGATGAGGGGAGAATGCATTTCAGTATTCAGGCAGCAGTCTCTGCTATGCAGGAGAGCATTCACCCTACCAGTTATGCCAGACATAAGTTGTCAGTCATTTTAGAATTTTGTTTTTCAATTTATTTTGTTGACGTATAGCTGAGTTACAATGTTGTGCTAATTTCTGTTGCACAGCAAAGTGGTTCAGTTTTTGTATACATATGTGTGTGTGTGTGTGTGTGTGTATATACACACACACATACACATCCTTTTTCATATTTTTTTCCATTATGGTTTATCACAGAATATTGAATGTAGTTCCCTATGCTATACAGTAGGGCCTTGTTGTTTATCCATTCTATATATAATAGTTTGCATCGCTAATCCCAAACTCCCAATCCATCCCTCCCCCAGCCCACTCCCTCTTGGCAACCATAAGTCAGTTATCAGTCTTTTTAAACTTTGTCTTTCTCCTCTCCAGTTCCTTTCCTCCCATTCTCACTTGAACTTTCCCCAGATGGAATTTCACTTCCCACCAGTCCGCTAAAATTGCTCATGTCAAAGTCAGCAGTGGTCTCTGTGTTGCTAAAAATAATGGTTGGTTCTCAGTCCTCGAGTGACTTGACTTATTGGTAGCATTTGTCAGAGTTTGTCACTTCTTCCTCCTTGAAGCATTGTCTTCACTTGGACTTCTAGTCATCCTGCTCCTGGTTTTCCTCCTATCTTCCTGGCTGTGTTTCAGTCCTCTTTGCTAGTTTTTTTCCCATCTCCTCATCTTCTAAACCTTAGAGTGCTCTAGCACTCAGTTTTTTGACCTCTTGTCTAGCTACACTCATTCCCTTGGTCGTCTGAGATGAGACAATCTGACAATTCTCAAATGTCTATCTCAGACCCCAGGCCTGCCCCTGAACTTGTGTATGCTTCCAACCACTTACCGCTCTGCTGGATATCTAAGAGGCATCCCAAACCTGTATCCCCAAATGAAGCCCTCACCTTACCCTCACCAACCTGCTCTTCCCACAGTCATCCCCAACTCTTAAGTGCCAAATCCCTGTTTCTAGTTGTTTGGGCTAAAAACCTTGAACTCATCCCTGACTCCTCTTTTTCTTTTACACTCTTCATCTGATCCATCAGCAAATTTTGTCAGCCCTACCTTCAGGATATACCCAGACTGTGCCCACTTGCTACCACAGTGGTCTGAGTTGCCTCAGTATTTGCTGCAACCTCCTGACTGGTCACCTGCTTCTGCCATACAGTCTCAGCACCACAGCTGGAGGGTCCTACTGAAACATATGCAAGATCATGTCAGACCTTCCAGGTTAGAGCAACATTCATGCTCCTACAGACAGGGCCAGGTTGGGGCAGGGGGCCCCTTTTCAAAAGCAGAAAAAAAAACTGCTAATTAAAGGTACTAGAATATTAAGCTTTTCCTTTCTTTCATGGTCTCCTGACTTTTCCTGATGTCTTTTATTTACTAGTTTCAAAATTTACTATTTAATATCTTCCTGTGTAAAGAAAAACTAACATTTAAAATTGTGCAACACCATTTATATTGTGCAACACCAGTTATAAATGCAAAGAGCATTTAGTACATATGTGGAACATATGCAGAATAATATAAGAGCATTTGGTGTATACGTAGAATCATCAGAATTGCACAATTTGTATTTTGTAGCTCATACATGCCTACATATTTCATTCCTACCAGAACAGTGGAGATGTTGCACAAAATTAACTATTTTTACTTCACTGCTTGATACACGCACATTCTACCCATACTCTGAACCTTTAGCTCACTGATGAGTAAGGAAGTACTGAGAGGAAAAGGAACTGGGAAAGATTGCCCTATCCTTCACTTTTTTTTCTGTGTCATTATTTTCAGCATAGGCTATTCCAGGGAGGTAACAGGAGTAAGAAAAGATATGACACGTTTCCTTGGTTGTTCATATTTTTTAGAATACCCTTGCCTCCTTTCTGCAACCGAAGCAAGTTCTGATTCCAGTGGAAAGCCCAGCCTCTCAGGCTGAGGTTGCCCCCCACGTACTTTTGTTGTGCTTTATTTTGTGTTGCTGTAAAGAAAGTTCTGATGAGGAAAATAATAAGTAGTAAATGTTCTCTTTTTGGGGAAAAAAAAAAAGACTTGTACACACCGTCTGAACTTGGAGCCTCACTGAATTCCCACACCTTGTGAGTTCACTGCAATTCTGTGCTCCTCAGTCATCAGTCATGCTGTATGCAAAAGGAGTGACAAGAAACAGTGGACACATTTGGTGTCCACGACTCACAAACATGCTTCATTATCTCACCAGACTTTACTTACACAATACAAGTTCAAAGATTATTAAGAATTTCAAGATGGAGACAGCAGAGCAGATCTCATGCCTATAAGGCTGACTCTGCCTGTAACGGGGCCTACACTCTCAAACCTCATCTCCTACCATCTTCCCCCTAGACCATTCAGCTCCAGCCACTTGGCCTCCTCACCGTTCCTCCAAAATGCCAGGCTCAGGGTCTTTGCACTCCTTTCCGTTTCATCGCTTCTGCTGAATGTTCTTCCCCCAGGTATCTATGTGGCTTGTTTCTGCCTATCTTCCTATTTTGTGCTCAGATGTCACCCTCTCAGTGATCCACTCCTTGACGTCGTGAACACACATATAAAATTGTCTACTGTGTCCACACACTGCCCCACCCCGCTTCATTGCCATACTTTCCTCAGAAGCACTTCTCACCATCTGATGGCCATATAGGTGACTTATGTGCTTATTATCTGTCTATTCTCACTACAGTGTGAGCTCCATAATGACAGTAGTGTTTGTCCATTCCTGTATTGTGTTGTCCTTACCTAGTTCAGGGCCTGGCACATAATAGGTGCTTAATAAATATTTATTGAACAAATGAGTGACTGCTAAGTGAAAAAATGTATCTCATCTATTTTATATTCTTTTGATTATGAGTGAGGTGTATCATTTCATGTGTTTATTGGCAATTTGCGTTACTTCTCTTCTGAATTTCTTATGTTCATTAACCAATTTGTGTGGGATTTTGGGTTGAGTTTGGCTTTGATATATAAAGTTCAGGGTGATGGTGGGCAGTCAGATAGACTGAAACTATTAGTCCCTGAGACTGTTAGTTTGTAAATCACTGCAGAAACAGCAGTCATTGTTTGGGTTCCTGCATGGTGCTTTGGGCCTTGTGAAGTACAGTTCTATCCTCCCTGGGTTGCAGCTCTAATGGATCTATTTCTCAGCATTCTGTCAACACTTTTTAAACTTGATATTTTTGTTTGTTTGTTTCTCAGGCTTATGGTGAGGGCTCTGGTGCTGACTGTAGACAACATGTCCAAAAATTAAATCTGCTGCAGGGACAGATTTCAGAGATGTCACTCAGGTATAGTAATTTGAGGGAGGCATGGTTGTCTTGCCCTGTTTTTATCTTGAGTGGATGGTGGAAGTCTATGACGGAGAAATCCCTTAGAGTTCCATGTCTTACAATATGGCAATTAGATACTGAACAATCTTCTCACTGAAATTAATTTAAAATGCCAGCCACAATATTTTAAATGCACTGAGAGATGACAAGAAGGTAAGTAACCATCAGAGGCCAAAAATGAAGCAAAAGCCAAAATCCAGAGAATAAGCAGCTGGGCTGCTGAGGCAATTGAAACCTGTTGCCCTTCAGCTTCCATGCATCTGGGAGGGAAGCAGGAGACAAAGACAAAGCCGAGGGTCTTCACTGTGGGAAGGTCCATAGGAGACCACCACATAAAGCTGAGTCCCCAAAGGACTACACCCTCAGCATACAAATGAACTAGAAATGCACCCCTTCCATAGCAGGGACCCAGCCTGTGTTGACCTTGGCACTGACTGAAGAAGGGAAATACTGCTCCAGGATTTTATAAGCACAAGGAATCTGTCACATGGCCTTTAAGCCTTTTACACATGCTGTGTGAAAAGTCTCAAGCTGAGAACTTATTTTTAAATTGTCCCAGGAACAGAGGTAAATGCAGCTCCTTTTTGGAGCAATACATCTTCAACCCAGGTATCAAAGAATTCCGACATATAAAGTTCCAAGGAGCATATACCCAAAGTTAAAAATCATTTAACTTACTTAAGGAAGTATGTCACCATGAGCAAAAGACAGCAGAAATGACAGAAAAGTCAGACCCAAAAAGAGTTCAGAATACATAATATTTCATGTTTAATATATTTAATGAAATTAAAAGAGGGGGGTTGCTAATATGAGGAGCAAGAGACTTTAAAAAATAACCAGTTTTAAAAAAACCCAAAAAGTTTGTAGAAATGAAAAGTATAGTCATTGAAATTAAAAGTTTAGTGGACCATTGAACAGATCAAGTGCAACTGAAGAGAGAATTAGTGAAATGGAAGACCAATCTGAAGAAATTAATCACAGTGCAGCACAGAAAGATAAAAAGGTGGAAAATATAAGTTCAGAGACATGAAGGATACAGAAAAGAGTTCCAGCAGGAGATAATAAAGAGAAGGGGACAAAGGCAATATTTGCAGGGAAATGAACAGAACATTTTCCAAAATCAAAGGGCTTACATTCTTAGATTCAGGAAACACAGTAAATCCCAAACTAGATGAAAACATTGTGTAGGTAGGAAATCCTAATGAGCCTGTCTATACAAAAGCTACTAGAACTAATAAGTTAATTTAGTAAGATCACAAGGATACATGGTCAACATACAAAACTAAATTTTATTTTTATATAAATGCAGTGAACAGTTGGAAAATCATTTTAAAACTCAAATACCATTTATAATACCATCAAAAAATAAAGGGGCTTCCCTGGTGGTGCAGTGGTTGAGAGTCCGCCTGCCGATGCAGGGGACACGGGTTTGTGCCCCGGTCCGGGAAGATCCCACATGCCACGGAGTGGCTGGGCCCGTGAGCCATGGCCGCTGAGCCTGCACGTCCGGAGCCTATGCTCCGCAACGGGAGAGGCCACAGCAGTGAGAGACCCGCATACCGCAAAAGAAATAAAAAATAATAAAATGAAATAAAATACATAGGGATAAACATAACCCAAAAATGTGCAAGAAATTTTCAGTAAAAACTATAAAACATTGCTGAGAGAAATTAAAGAAGATCTAAATGAAGAAATATGACATGTTCATGGATTGCAAAACTCAATATTGTTAAGATGTCAGTTCATCCTAAATTGATCTGTAGAGTCTGCCATTAGGTTCCAATCAAAATTCCAGCAGTTTTTTTTTTTTTTTTTTAAGAAATTGACAAACTGATCCTAAAATTTATATAGAAATGCAATTGCCAAAACAGTGATGATAAAGAACAAAACTGGAGGACGACTTCTACAGCCTGATTTCAAGATTCACTATAACACTACAGCAATCAAGATAATAGTGTGATTTTGGTGAAAGACTAGACATATAGATAACATCAGAAGGCAAATGAAGGGACTTCCCTGGTGGTCCAGTGGTAAAGAATCCGCCTTATGCAGGGGACATGGGTTCGATCCCTGGTCAGGGAACTAAGATCCCACATGCCGCGGGACAGCTGAGCCTGTGCACCACAACTACTGAGCTCACACGCCTCAACTAGAGAGCCTGTGTGCTGCAAACTACAGAGCCCACATGCCCTTGAACCTGCACGCCACAGCTAGAGAAGAGAAAACACGCACACCACAACTAGAGAGAAGCCCACGTGCCACAACTGAGACCCAACACAGCCAAAAATAAATAAAATAAATAGATTCAATGAAGGATGAAAAAAAGGCAAGTGAATAAACAAATAGCGGTATTTCTGTACAGTACTACTCAGCAGCAAAAACAACGTGGGCAAACCTCAAAAACATTGCTAAGTGAAAGAAATCAGACACAAAAGACCACATACTGTAGGGATGAGTGGTATTCTGGGGAGGGGGAATCACCTACAAAGGCATATAAGGGAACTTTGGGGTGATGACAATTTTCTATATCTTGCTAATTATATCTCAATAAATTTTTTTTCTATATCTTGATGGGAGTAATAGATTCAAAGATAAAATTTACCAAACTCATCTAACTGTACACTTAAATTGTTACATTTTAGTGTGTATTAATTATGAATTATACCTCAATAAGTTAATTTTAAAAGACAAAAAAAATCTGCCCTTAGACACAACAACATAATGAAATTGCAGAACATGGAAGACAAAGGGAAGAGTTGAAAAGTAGCTGGAGAGAAGAGAGATCACCTACACAAGAACAGTAGACACCCAGCTTCTCAGGGGTAACATTAGAAGCGAGAAGACAGACCATTACCTTTATATTGCTGAGAGATGTTCTGGAGTTGATGGAGTTGAGTTCCTGAATCATATTACAGTGAGCAGAGTTCTGGCTAGTAGCTGGTAGGACACTGCTCAACTGGACATTGGAGTATCGACCATGTGGCATGGTAGGCGGTTCATATGCGTGATCTTATTTCATCTTCCTCATCACCCTGTGAGGATAATTGGCTTCTGTTTACAGATGAAGAAACTGAAGTAGAGGTGCCCACATTTGGTAGAGTTGGGGTTCTCATTGTAGTTCTCCAGAGAGAGCTCCAATCTGATCGTGTAATGTAACAACCCTGTCTGACATGGGTCGATGTGGCTTTGGTGCTAACCTTCAGTCCTTGCACTATGAATGTTTTCACTGGCCATCCAGCCCTACTCGAGGCTGCAAAGGTTCCAGCTCCTCACTCTGCTTTATGTGGTAAAAGAGCCCTGCTGTCCCTGGGAGGCTGGATGAAGTCACTATGACACATCAAGCTCAGTAAAATGCCTTCTCTTGTAGTGGTTGAGATATAATACAACTGTAAAGACACTCATATGACCCTATGCAATGGGGACATCTCCATTGCTAATGGGAGGGACTCTCTGCTATCCGAGTTCAGCTGACATTAGTCTCTGTGTTCAGGCACTGAGCAGGGCACATGCACACGTATTGTCTTATTTATATTCACAGTGACCCTTGCAATATTATCCCCATTTGTAAATAAAGAAACTGGGATACAGTGATATACCCAGAATCACACTGTCAGTGACAGCCAGTCATTGGCAAAGCCATGATGCAAACTCTGGTCTCTGGGTTAAGAGTGCCACTTCTGCCCTGTGTCACTTTTCCTCTTGCTCCAAGTAACAGATGGTCCCTCTGCCTTCTGAACTGCTGGAAGATTACCAAATCACATCGAAACAACAGAGATAAGTTCTAAGTTCCCCTAAACAGACTTTGATATCCACATCAAGTCCGTGCATCTTGCCATTCCCATCTTCATTGTCCTTCATCTTCCTGGTCATTTTACAAAAGACAAGTGTACGATCTTTCCCTAAGGTCTCTGGAAGAATCCATAAATGCCGACGAGGAGGAAAATGCACGTCCTTGGCAGGCTGTGCCTGCAAGCCTGCAGGTAAGCCAGCAGCACCATCTCGGCCCAGATGCCTGAGCCGGCTCTGTCACAGAGGGGGGGTTCCATTTATTCATTCATTCCTCATTTCTTCAGCAAACGCTTGTTGATGGTACCGAATGATGAGCACTTGGCTTAAAGCTACAGGGAACTCAAAAATGAATAAACCTATCCCTTTCATATGTGTGGAGACAGCAGTGTAAAATAATTACAATACTGTGAAAAGAGCTTTTTCTTCTGGCTGCTTGGTGAATTCTTCTGAACTTAGCTTGAACTTCACCTCCTTGTGCTTCTCCCCTTGTCCCACAGCACTCTCGGCACACTTGTGGTATAGGGAAGGCATGCTGTTGTAAAGTGCCTGGGTTTCCATGTTCCCTTTCTCCAGACAGTCCCACAGCAGGGCTCACATCCAGTTGTTCATTCCCAGGGCCTGGTTAAAGTAGGTACTCAAACAGTGTTTGGATGGGCAGTGCATGTACGAGCTTGAGTGACTGAGTAGGTGATGCCATTGGTACATCCAAGATGCCATGGGTACGCGGAACACTGTGTCCTGCCAGGGACGGGGGGAGTGGGAACAACTGACAGGCTCCCTGGCAGAGCCCCACTGCTCACAGAATCACACTGGCAACGCCCGCTCTCCAGGTGCTCTTCATATTTTTATTATATCAATAAATAGGGGAGATGCTCGTAAGCACACTAACACATCAGCTCTTGCATATTTGGGTCTATACTTCCAGTTTCTTTACTTACAGACTTAATCTTTCATCATTCCTTCTGTAAGAAACACTTGTTTGCATCCTGGAATTTTCACTTACATCATATCTTCTATGTTGCTATATAGCTTTCAATTCTTTTCATTTCAAAAAAGTACCTACAGAATATAGTGGATATGGCAATATTTATTCCCTTCTTATTGGGCATTTAGGATGTTCGCAAACTTTTGCTACTATAAATATTTGCTATAATTTGTAACACTTTGAACATCTCTATGCCTTTGTCTTCATTTGGAACTACTGGGCCAGGGAGTGTGGACATTTGCAAAGTTCTTGGTAAAGTTCTTGTGACCTGCAGCTTTCCCAGAGTGTGTGCCAGTGTGCTCCAGTCAAGGTATCTGTCTCCCGTTACCTTCCAATCAAATTCCTTTCCTGGTGATGGTGTAGACATGGGTCCTGAGGCCCTTAGGCCTCAGAGTTGCACTGGAAATTTTCAGTAAAGGTGTCTGCTTTCCAACTCTGAGAATAAACTTACTTCCCAATCCTGTAGGAAAAACTCCAGCCCTCAAAGAACCGCTGGCTGAAGTACCTGGAAAGGGACTCCAAAGAACTGCAGCTGGAAGAAGGAGGAGTGTGTTTCAACAGACAGTCCTCATCCAAGAGAGAGAAGCCAGACCCTCCCTTCAGTACAGGCCTGCCTAGAAAAAGGTGCCAAGCTAGTAGCCAATCCAGCCCTCACCCATGCCCACCTTGCTGACCTGCGGTTGGGGGTACTGACGAGCAGCTTCCTGTGGTC
>NW_006792345.1:334120-347494 GCF_000442215.2 Lipotes vexillifer | reverse complement strand
GGAAGCCTGAGGGATGTCAGCCAGCAGGCGCCATCACCACAGGCCCTCTGGTGTGGCCAGGCACCAGGTGCAGCCAGTGCAGAGGTGAGGGCTAGGCAGGATTCCAGTGGGGGTGCCTTTTATGATGCTCACTTAATTCTGAACGTCTAGACTGCACTGACCTCGGGGAAGAACTTAAGGGCAAGTTTGAGAAAGTGAAGTGGGGCCAGAGAAGCCGACAGGCCTGGGAACCTTTAGCTGAGAGCAGGAAAGACCTGACTTTCATGGGTCTCTTCTCCAGTCTTAATCTGCATTTCAGTGAGTTTTCTTTCTTTCTTTTTTTTTTTTTTTTTAAGATTGATTTATTTATTCTTGGCTGCATCGGGTCTTGGTTGCAGCACTCGGGATCTTCACTGAGGCATGCAAGATCTTTCATTGTGGCATCCGGGCCCTTCATTGTGGTGCGCGGGCTTCTCTCTAGTTGTGGCATGTGGGTTTTCTCTTCTTTATTTGCAGCATGCAGGTTTTCTCTCTGTAGTTGTGGCGCACAGGCTCCAGGGTGTGTGGTCTCTGTAGCTGTGGCATGCGGGTTCCAGAGTGCGTGGGCTCTGTAGTTTGCGGCGTGTGAGCTCAGTACTTGTGGCGTGCGGGCCTGCTTGCCCCATGGCACACGGGGTCCTAATTCCCGTGTCCCCTGCACTGGAAGGCGGATTCTTTACCACTGGACCACCAGGGAAGTCCCTCAGTGAGTTTTCTGAGAGACTGCCTCATCTAGATTAGGATGGCTCTTCCAGGGCAGATGCTATTGGGAGGTAGATTCCAGTTCAGAATAAGAACTTTCTAGCAACTACAAGCTATAGAGCAGAGAAATGGACTGCCTTAGATGTCATTAGGCAACCTGTTGTTGGCAGTGGCACAGAAGCTGAGCAGCCAGTTGGGAAGCTATAAGGGATGGCAAGGTCCCTACCTGTGCTAGGTGTCAGACCACCAAGTCAGACTAAGGGTCACTGTTCAATGGTAGAACTGGGTTCTTTTTTTTAAAAAATTTTATTGAAGTATAGTTCATTTACAATGTTGTGTTAGTTTCAGGTGTACAGCAAAGTGATTCCGTTTATATATATATATTCTTTTTGAGATTCTTTTCCATTGTAATTACAAGAAAGACTGGATTCTTGACAGCACTTTTCCTCTGCCAGGAAATGGAGCCAGAGCACAGTCCAGCCTCCATGCAGCCCTAATGTCCAGGACTCCAGAAACTGTGAGGTCACCTTGAAGTCCCTGAAGGTCAGTGATTGAGGACAGTGTCCCAGTGGCCATTGAGCAGACGCAGGATTTTTAAATTGTTTTGTGGACAGTTAAAGTATCAGACTTACACCCCCTAAAAGCCCAACTTCCCACATGGGTGTCTTGTTTTCTGTGTCTTAAGCCAACTCCTTTCTCTGGCCTGCACTTTTGCCCTGCCATGCTCCTCCTGTCACTGATGTTAACTCGGGGTCAAAAGGGCAGCTTGATGCCGTGGCGGCAATCAAGGTTGACCAGTAGGGCTTTTCTGCAGCAGGACCGTTCCCTTCATTCTGCATGGAGTACCGGGTCTTTGTCAGACTGTTCAGCTTGGGACCTGCCCTGGGTTTCTGAGGAACTGTCACCTTCATTTATCCAGGTAGGTTCTTATGCATTTGAGGCACTCTCTTCACCTAGGATCTGCTCTTCCTGATGCTTCAAACCTAGACCTTCCAGGCCGCAGAATGCAGGCTTTGCTTTATGCCACAGGCACCCAGGCAGAGGAACTCTGCCATGCCAGGCATTTGTCACTGCCATGCCCCAACATAGGCCAGGGTCGTTCTGGCCAGCTTCAGACAGTAGTGGAGAGTGCCCGTCCAAAGCCAAGAGGCAGCGATCAAACTCTGGTGTTGCTACTAACTGGCTATGTGACCCCCAGGTAAGGATGTGGCCCTGAATCTCTAAATTATGATGAGTGTGACAGTTAACTGATGTACCAGTCCCAGGGCTAAACATTTTTTATGCACTAATTCTTACCACAAGCCTGTTTTGTTTTGAAGGTGAGGAACTAAGGCTGGTGAAGGTTCAGTTGAGGTCACAGCAAATCAGTGGCAGAGCTGGCAGTCTCGAATCACTAACAACTGCCCACAGAGCCTCTTCCATACTGCCTGGGGGTGGTGATGCAGGGTCCCTCCTGTCATTGCTTGCAAATTCCTTTGTAGGCAGTGAAACCCCAATTTTTTTTTTTTTGAATTTTAGAATTTTATTTTTATACACATCAGGTTCTTATTAGTCATCCATTTTATACACATCAGTGTATAAATGTCGATCCCAATCGCCCAATTCATCACACCACCACCCCACCCCCCGCCACTTTCCTCCCTTGGTGTCTATACATTTGTTCTCTACATCTGTGTCTCTATTTCTGCCCTGCAAACCGGTTCATCTGTACCATTTTTCTAGGAGTGAAACCCAATTTTCAATGCATCCTCGTTTTCTGAGGTAGAAGGGAGAAGCCAGGCCTCTGTCACTGTCATGTCCCCTGGGGTATTCTGTGCAGCCACTTCTACAGCTTCAAAACCCTGAACGTGGTTCTAGAGAGACCTTCCCAGCTGCCTGGCAATAAGCACATGGTCTTTCCAGGTGGTCTCTAGGGCCCTTCCTGCTTGCACCCCTCAGGCACTCCCTCACCTGATGCTGAGGTCCCCATGACATACCCTGATCACAGGAGAACATCTTCCTTTTCTGGGAAGGCTGGTCATGGAATTTGGCAGAGGATTTGGAGTGACGGAGAGGGCATTTATTTGCTGTGCTTTGCAAAACGTCAAAATCAAGGCATGTCCCTAGCCTGCCAGGCTACAGAATAGTACACAGCACAGAGCAGAGTGTCAGCGCCCAGAGGTACAGTCAAGGACTAGTACAGGCACAGGACCTCCTCTCCTTGTCCCTTGAGCCTGCTGGGCATTCTTCTGAATGGAGAACATAGCCATCATCTTGTGTTTCCACCTCAGGACCACACTGGCCTGACAGGGAAGGTCAAAGAAGGAAGCAGTCGTGAGGACTGGGACACCAGGGAGCTCGTCATTCCTCGGGGGGAACCACCGTGTCCTGCCCAGCAGGTCAGGACCGTGTCTCCTAAGTGGAAACAATTTCTTCCACCACTTGGAAATAGCTCACATTTGGGCACGGAGCCCCTGACCCCACTGCAAAGAGGCATCAGGCCAGCCCGAGCAGCACGGACTGAGCAGGGGACCCCCAGGACCCAGACCCCAAGGGAAGGCCTCTGCAGGACCCTTGGTGCACTCCAGCTTCCTCAGGCTACACACACTCCCATGCCTGGGCCCAAGAGGCTCTGCGGAAAGACCCCTGAGCAGTCAGGGGGCACAGGCCCTTGGGCAGAGGGTGGGGCCTTGGTCAAAGGGATGCAGGAGCCTTCCTCACTCCTGCGACTGTGTGACCTCTTTAAAACTGGAGCGGACTTTGATGACCGTCTGTGAGTTGAAACTAATGTTACTAATGTAGACGTATTTGTTAAGAGAGCCCTTCTCCTCTGTGCCACTGGAAACAGGGCTCCCCAAGTTGCTTTTAAATAGTAGGACTAAGGATGACTTACGGGAACTACCAACAATAAACATGACTATCAAACAGATCATCTCTCATCGCACCATCTCTGATTAAAGTGCTTATACCATTTAATTAAGATTGTTTACAAATATAACAGAATGACTACAAAGCGATTTTCTTACTTTAAAAGCAGTTGACACATTGGGAAATGAGAGAATTACAGTAGTTATGAAACGGGCAGTACTCAGTGAACAACATCAGTTCCCCTGTCAGCCCTTCTTTATTCCCAGATGTTTAGCCAAAGTCCTGAGCTGTCCTACCCTCTAGTAATCACTACAGCACAGCCTCATCCGCCCCAACAGAATGTTGGCTATACCCTAGCCAAATTCAGAGTATATCAGATTTCTAGCAGAAAATCAATTACATGTCAGTGTACTATAGTCATTTTAAAAAAAGCAAAAAAGCAGAAGGACATTAGGCAAGATCTATTCTGGACTGCTGGTGTAATCCTGCAGGGAGAGAGCGGGAATATGATGCAGTGTGGCCTCTGCGTCCTCCCCAGCAAGGAGTCTCTCACTCTGCCCCAGGGGGGGCACCCCCGGCTACAAGGAGCCGGGCACCCCCGGCTGCAAGGAGGCAGGCGCCCACAGTAAGCTGGCTGGAATTACCCCCTCGTGTCACTTGTTCTAGTGCCCTAAATGGCTTTGTGCGTCCCCACCACCCAGATTCTGGAAGAAAAATGCAAAGAAACTGGCCCTTACAGAGGCACTGGGGTTCTATACTAGGCTCAACACAACTATGAGAGAAGAAAGGGGACACAGAATGGGTGAGCGGACTTTGTCACAACGGCGGTGGGTGTTTTGAATACTGGATGGTGTCTAGGGCAGCCCCGATGTCATAATCCTTGGTCTGTAGGAGCCTGGTGAGCCAGCCGCCTTCATCAGAGAACCCCATGGATAGCATCTGGGAGAGGGACTCAATCAGCCGGGGGTCAGCTTCTGCCAGAGAGAGTAATGACAGCCATGAGGAAGAGTCACTGGGCCCCAAATGTGACCTGTTATGTGGCAGCATCCTGTCCAGCCAGCAAGTACCCAGGGCCTGCAGGGCCTGGCCCTTTTACAAGGTCTTAACCCTCACAGGGACCCTCCAAGGCAGGAACTGGCAACCTTTTTCTATACAAGGTCAGAGAATAAATATTTTAAGCTGCTTTGCAGGCTATTTGTCCCCGTAACAACTACTCAACACTGCTGTTACAAGCATAAAAGCAGCCAAACAATGTAAACAAATGATCATGGCTGTGTTCCAGTAAAACTTACATTTATGAACACAAATTTGAATTTCATCCAATTTTCCCATCTTGACTTTTTTCCAACCATTATAAAAATGAAAAAATCATTCTTGGCCCATAGGGCATAGTTTGCCACTCCCTGCTTTAAGGCAGAGAAGATAAATACTGGTAGCCCAAGGGCTAAATTTGGCCCACAGAATGGATTTCCACTTGAATACTGTTTTAAAAGTCACTGCCATGT
Source organism: Lipotes vexillifer (assembly GCF_000442215.2). Taxonomy (NCBI): domain Eukaryota; kingdom Metazoa; phylum Chordata; class Mammalia; order Artiodactyla; family Lipotidae; genus Lipotes; species Lipotes vexillifer. The sequence goes on along the minus strand of NW_006792345.1, from coordinate 342,422 downwards.
GACAGTGATGAACCAGAGCAGGGTGTGAGTGGCCTCTTTTATTCAGTGTGAGTTCTCCAGGCTGGCACACTCTCCACCCGACCCTACTGCTTCCACGCCACCTACTTTACACGGTGGCTTCCTGCCTGGCTCCTACCGGAGCCTTGGCTAGGACCCCTGCTCCAGGGTCAGCACTTTCCATGAGGAAACAGTGAAGATGGACCCCGAGTCCACTTTTAGTAGTTCCAAAGCCAGTGCCGCCACCACATCACATCTGCCTTCGTAATTCTGGGTCTGGATGTTAAGTTTTAGAAAGCTGAGCTTACTAAAGCTCAGTATAGACAGAGGACAAAACCAACTCCCAATTTTCTCTTACGTCAACAGACAAGCCATGCAGTACGGAACATGATGTCTTTCTGTGTTGCTAAAAGCAAGTGATAGGATGCTCTGAACGGAAAAGATAGAAATACAAAATACTTGAAATCTCTTGCCTGGTGGCAGATGTGGGTACAATGCAGCTTCCTTCAGTCCTGTGGGTCCTTCCTGGGAAGGGTGCAGAGAGCTTGGCCCTTCAGATTCAGGCATCTGTAAAGACTGGAGTTCACCTGTAGACGGGTCCACCTCTTTTGAAGACAAATGAGTCCAGTCATCATCTCCTCCTGAACAGTTATCAGACTCCATCTGTTCCTGGAACAAAACCCCCCATGAGCACAAGGACAACAGGCCACCTGACCACAGCCTGGGAGAGTCAGGGCACGGAGGACTGGCAAGAGGCTTTTGCTTTACAAAGTTCTAGTGGAGGGTTCACAGAACAACTTAAATGCCACCGACACTCTGCAACAGAAATGGGTCCCTCTGGCTGTGTGAGTGCCAGGGAAGGGCTGTGCTTGGGCTGCTGGGATAAGCTCTGGGCGGCCACAACCTGGGGATGGTGTGGGAGGGTGCTTGCCTCAGGCTGACCCCCCGACTCCAGAGCAATCTTGTTCACTTGCTCCACCAGAGACTGTGTCATGCCCTCCACGTCCCCGTCCGGCTTGCTGGGGTTGGAGCAGCAGCTGCTTGTCTGAGAGCTACACTTCTCCTCTGGGGTGGAGCTGCCTGGGGAGGTGGGTGTCAGGCGGCTTCTCTTTCCTCCATGTTCCACATCAATATCGACTTCAATGCCTGGAAGCCAAGGAGAAAACAAAAACCTGATTAATAGCTAGCATCCCAGGTGAGCTTCAGAGCCAGAAAGTCCATAAACAGACCTTGTTTTCCCCTAACCATGTAGGACAGCGGCTGCACAGCAGGCAGGCAGGGCCAGGCCCTTGGAACAGGGTGAGAGCCAAATACCACGTGTGGCCAGTACCACCCGTGCCACAGTGGTGAGGACCACGTAAAGCATCGCACTTGCATGCAGGGGCCTAGTGATGTGAAAAACATGCACACTGAACACGCAGATTTTGTTTAGGTGGGCAGACAGCCCGTGCAAGCTCTGTGCAAAGCCCATGAGGCTGCAAGCACTGGCTGGCGTGTCTACCTCCAGTCTCTCACACTGGGGCACATGCTCACTGAGGGGAAGGGAGGGGACAATCACCAGGGTTATGTTTTTAATTATTTTTAATTTCTCAAAGGGCATGCCCATAGCTTAGAGTCAAACAATTTTAAAAGACTATAGATAAACAACAAGGTCCTACTGTATAACACATGGAACCATATTCAATATCCTGTGATAAACCATAATGGAAAAGAATATGAAAAAGAATATATATATGTATTACTGAGTCACTTTGCTGTACAGCAGAAATTAACACATTGTAAATCAACTACACTTCAATAAAATTTTAAAAAAAGACTACAGTCTTCTATAGAAGATTCCCTGCCCCCCCGCCACACAGCCTGGCCCACTCCCCAGAGACAGCTGTCAACCCACAAATGCTCTTTCTTTCTTGACTGCTCAAGTTTACTGCTTATTTCTTACTCTGGAAGATCAAAACTTTACCACCCCTTCCCCTATCCTTTCACAAACTCAAGTTTTGGTAAAAACAGCATTCAGTGTTTACATTAGTGCCACTACATAAATACTGTTCTTTGCTGGGCCAAGTACTGGCCTTATTTACTCTACAGTCTGTTTCTGTAGCAGTAACGATGTCCTCCTTTTCATTTGCTAACTTCCCCCTTATTCTCCCACAGCTTCTCTATAGTGTTTTCTACAACACAGGTTAAGTGTATCAGATACCGCATCCGTTCTGTTTTTTTCCCTGGAGACCAACCCTGGCGGGCATGGAGCTTCCAGCTCCAGCCTGGACAGGCAGCTCTTGGGGCCAGAGGCACAGCTACACCTTTCCTTCCATCCTGGCAACTCCTCTTGTCACTCTTTCATGTGTTGGGTACCATTTTCAAGCACCTCTTTCTTCATTCTGGGCTTATTTCTTCATTTTGGCCAGAGAAAGGGAGTTCAAGCCCAGGAAAGATGATTAAGACCCTTGCATTCCTGACAACTTTGTTCTGCTCCCACACAATCATTTTAGTTGGGTACAGAATTCGAGGTTGAAAAACCATTTTAGATGAGCCTTTTGAAGTCACTTGTCTTCCAGCTCTTGCTGTGCTCCTTGAATTCCCAAGCTTTTATAGCAACCTGGAGAGTTTCCAGAGTCTCTATCCCAAGGGTTCTGACACTTGACAATAACCTTTGGTGTGGGGTGTTTTTTAAGTCATTGTCCAAGGCATTTGGGGTCCCTTTCAATCCAGAGGTTAATGTCCTTAGTGCCAAGAGACTGTCTTGTATTCTTTGTTCATTTCCTCCCTACAGTATACTCTGTTCTCTTTCTGGAATTCCTTCATCCTATATTGGACCTCCAAGATTAATCCTCAAATTATCTCATCTTTTCTCTCCTTCTGCCTCTATTTGTTTTGCTACTAGAATATTTCCTTGAGATGATCTTAAAATCTGAGACTTCTTTTGAAGTTGTCTTTTTTCTATTTTTTTTTAATTTCCAAGAACATTCTTATTCTGTTCCTTTATGTTATCATTTTTATGGTATCCTGTTTTTCATGGATACAAATACTTTTTTGTATCTCACTGAGGATGTTACCATTCTCTTCCCTATTAAGTCCTTCCTCAAGTTCCTTCTTTCCCGTGCATGGAGGTTTTCCCCAAACTGTTGGTGATCGATAGCTGTCTGATCCTAACGAGGTACTAAGGAAAAGATGATGGGAAGCACTCTCCATGGGGCCAGGGCCGTCATTATCTCCCAACTGCAGGGTGACGGGGTGCCCAGCCAAGTACTGGGATCCTAGGTGGCAGAGCTGTCAGATGCTCCTCTGGTGCATTCAGCCTCTCCTGAGCAGGGACTCCCCAGCTTCTGCTGGACTCTCTCATTCATGATGCCCAGTTTCAGGCTGGTGCCTCACCCTGCCCTGTGTCCCTAGTGTCCCCACCTCTGAAGCTTCCCTGGGTCAAGTGCTCCAGCAATTAAATTAAACACCAGGTCTCCTGCAAGGGTTGGCAAGGGCCAGCATCTGGCTGACTGGGACTTTGAAGTCCCTACATGATCCTTAATAGGTGTCTTCAACCCCTCCCCTGGTTCCCTGGCCTTCTCTGGTCCCTGCACAGCCAGTCTTGCTTCTCAGTGGCATCACTATGCAGGTGCATAGGTTTCTGATGCCTCCACTCTGTTGGTTACTGTCCTCCATCCACTTCCCATCTTCCAAAGTTTGATTACTTCATTTTATCTTGTCCTTTATTACTTTTTTCTCTTGTTCTTTATCCATGATGCTTTATATTTTTTTGTTTAATCCCTTCACTATCATTTTAGTGGAGTTTGAGGAGCAAGCAGAGATGAAAGCAGGCTTAGCTACTGGTGCCCCATCTACAAAATTTAAATTGTTCTTCTTCCATTTCCCCCACAGCTTTTCATTAGGAAAAAGGTTCAAGCAGTCAGAAAAGCTGGAAGAACAGTACAATGAATACCCATATACTTTCTCACTTTTCCAAATGGGTGAATGATGTGACGCTTCTGTAAGTGGATCATTGAGATTTTTGAACTAGGGTTTCTCCAACTTAATGATAATCTGAGACTTCAGGGCTTACAAGACTGTACCAGTCTCTGCCATGCTGTCCCCAAAGCCTCTGTGTGGGGGCATTTATGGAAGACCCCATGATGAGGAAGGGCCCTGCTATTTTACATCCTAGGTGTCGGTGACTGCGACCTCCACCCTGGGCTTCACGGTGTTGCTCAGCTGGCTCTCACAGCACCTACCAAAAAAAGGCCTCAGGTTTGCACTTGAAAGCCACTGACTCTGCACACATTGCCCTCTGGGAGGGTGTCAGTGGTTACATGCCCTCTGGGCCCATGCTCTGAGAACAAATGGTCCCTTGTAGGCAGTTAGCAGAGTAAGTCATCCTGTTAGTTCCTCATAAGAAAGGAAAATACCCATAACTCCAACAGAGTTAACCCATTCCTCGAACGGCTCTTGTCAATGGAAATTACTCAAAAGCATATTTTACTGAAACTTTTCTTGTTTTGTAGGGTTCCAGGCTCCTCCCTAGTTAGTAGAAACCAACTCCATCCACTTCGAAAGATCTGAAAAGGCCTTAATCCTTATCCCAAAAGACCTCTGAGCACTTGTGTCCTGAGTAGGGAATCCAGGTCAAGTTCTGAAACACTTCATAAGCTCAGATGGGTCTCGGGATGGAGAGCAAGCGTGACGCAGAGTCTCCTGAGAAGCCTTCAGAACACACAGACCCCAGGCCCTACCCAAGACCCACTTACCGAATCAAGGGACCTGGGACTCTGCACTCTTTTAAAGTCCCCTGCCTGAACCTAGACTTGGTATTGTGACTTCCCAGGTCATCTCATTCATTCTTTTAGTGAAAAATTTTGTTCTTCAGAATAGTTTTAATAGTTTCCATACACCAAATTATATACCAAAAAAACAAAAAAAAACCCCAACCCTTTGTTGGTGATTCTGATAACTCAGCCAGAACCACTGTCCATTTACTATCTTCCAGAGAAAAACTTCCCATGGCCCCTAAGTAGCAACCCATTAGTTGGAATTTCTTAAAATTCTACTATGTCTTTCACTTGTGTCTTAAGTGAGTGGCAGGGTTTAGGGATAACCTATCTCCCAATTATTTCATCACTACTCCACTGTTACCCTCCTTAGAAAGCATTAAATATAGCAATTCTTTTTCCTCACTCTCTCAAGAACCTTTAACTCCAGTACAGAAACCATGTGTGAATTGAGCTATTTCAGGTAGCAGCAATACCGAGATGTCACTGCTGCTTCAAAGCTACTTCAATGAGTGTGAACAGAAATGGTCTCAGTTTGGAAGCAATGGCAGTCATGCTCTGTGAGCCACAAGGTGGATGGCAGGTGGGGCTGGGCACCCTCCTACAGCATTCTTTCAGACATGGACACAACTTTTGGACAGACCAGGTGGGCACTTTCTGCCACTGCAGTCACAAAGATGAGCTCTTTTCTAGTCCAAGATCATGGATTCATCATAATCACCTTCATCAACTGATTCTTGCTGCCAAAACACAGCAAGTGCTTTCTAAATTCTTGGAGCTTTTGGCCTCAGGCCGGGCACACTATGGAGGCTCATCCACCCAGACACCTACCCTGGGCCTGCGCACTGGGAACCTGGTGGCACACAGAGAACCTTCCTCCCTTACTCCTTTCTTTCCGGCACCGGCATAAGACCAGCACTCAGGAAGCGCCAGGAAAGGTTGGGGGGTGCAAAAAGGGAGGAAAGGCAATATGGCATCTCAACTAACTACTCACCCAAGTCGTTGAAGAAACCTCAAGACTCACATTAGGAGAAATATAGACTGGTCTTCTCCCAAAGGACAAACAGGCAGAAGATGACAGGCCAGCCCTGCAACTGAGCCTGGTCACCCTCCCTAGTGGGATTACTCCAACCAAACGTTGGCTGATTCCACACTTCGTGTGGAAAGCTCAAGAATCTATCAGGGAATGCAACTTCAAGTGGCCTGTGGTGCAGCACTTGGCAAAGTTTGATATGTGGCAACAAATCTTTACTGGTCTCAAGCACACATCAGCTGCCGCTCCTCTGCAGTATCCCAAGTGAAAGCCACAAAACAGCCACCTACACACTGGCCACCAAAATGCTCTGCTGATATCAAAGGACCGACAAGGCAACCACTTACCCAGAGGGCTGAGGGCAGCTGCCACACTCTCCCCTACATTCTTGAGGAAATTGACACTGGGATCCTCCGATGGACCAGAAGCTTTGATTTTAAAGAAACAAAAACAAAGATACACTTAATTCAAAGCATGTCTCTCAATGACTGATACCTGTTGCAGTCCTGTCACCTTCATCCCAGGAGCCCTCCCCCCGGGGCCTTGTCCCAGCAGCCTACACTCCAGTGCTTCCCTCTCTCCCTCCCTCTCTAGGCCACCTCCTGGGCCCCTTCGTCCTTCAAACCACTTCCCCTTCTGCTCCCCCTTCATCTGTGTTCCTGGTGCCTAGGTACTCCGCAGGGGGCTCAGTACATACAGTATAAAATATTATTTACTTGAATCAAACATCCCCATCTTTGTCTCTAAAGATGAAGTGAACCAAAGGACACAGTAAGATTAATAAAATCAGAATAAAACCAGAATCCAAAAGTTCAGAATGCAAGCTATATGTAAGTTTTTGACTTGGGGACTGTTTTAAAAGACTGGTGCAAACTTGGCTCTGACTTTCCTGACAGCATAAAAGAGAAGGGAGTACACTGCGGAGATGCAGGTGTTGGAGGGGGCCTCCCGTCTATACGTGAGGACCACCTCGGAGGGCAGCATGAGGAGGTGGGCAAGGGCAGGTGCATTAGTGGCCTTGGGCACTTAGGCGTCTCAGTTTTCCCACCTGTACAATGGAGATAATGCTCCACACTTTGCTGGGTTTTGTGAGGATTAAATGCCAGGAATGGCCATGAAGTACCCAGCCCAGCCATAGGCACACAGGATTTCAGGACACAGACAAGGCCCTCCAGCTCTGCCAGCCCTCACATCTCGCCCTTCAGAGGCCAGCAGACACAAGCCTCACCTGATTCTGCAGCGGGGCCAGGGTGGGCATCCCCTGCTCGAGGAGGACGTGGGCTCCAGTTCCCCGGTGGGCCCATCTCCCAGCCAGGCCACCCAAAGTGCCCGTGTTTCAGCTTCCGCAGCCAGCGGCTGTGAGAGAAGCCCTGGGGAGGGGTAGACAGAGGGGCAGGGTGGTGCCAGGTCAGGGGGCTCCTGCCACCCTGCACCCACCCCGAGCCCACAGGGAGGTCTCACTCACCTCAGAAGGGCGCCCGAAGGGGCTGGGGAAGGCAAGCTTGCTGTGCTCCCTGTGCATGCCCTTCCCCTCGCAGACAGAGCATAGGTCGTAGTCAGGGCAGACGCTGCACTTGTAGCGGGTCCCCACCACTGGCCCGTTGCAACCATCACAGATAACGTTGGGGTGCACCATGTTTCGGGGCACCTCCTGAGCACACGGGGGTCGGTGGTCCCGCCGGCACTCCTTCTTCTCTGCAGGCAGGGCAGAAAGTCATGACACTCTTTGTGAGCCACGGAAGACTCCTGCTTGTCAGCACTGTGGGGCCATCACAGTCCGCAGGTCCCTTATGCCACCCTTCAGACACCGAATCCACGCAAATTCACTTAAGTAACAACAACAACACAACCTCAGAGCCTGCTAGGAGGTTCTCAATCCCTGCGCCTGTGACCTGGGGATGAGTGGCCCAGGCAAGAGCAAAGCAACAGAGAGTTGTGTCTGCATGGCTTTGGCTTTGCCCTGCACTAAAATAAACCCTCAGCTCATGGGCACAATCAAGAGTGAACCCAGGGACTTCCCTGGTGGCGCAGTGGTTAAGAATCTGCTTGCCAATGCAGGGGACACGGGTTCAAGCCCTGGTCCGGGAAGATCCCATATGCCACGGAGCAACTAAGCCCGTGTGCCACAACTACTGAGCCTGCGCTCTAGAGCCCGCAAGCCACAACTACTGAAGCCTGCATGTCTAGAGCCGGTGCTCTGCAACAAAAGAAGCCAACGCACCGCAACGAAGAGCAGCCCCCGTCTCTGCAACAAGAGAAAGCCTCCGCACAGCAACGAAGACCCAATGCAGTCAAAATGAAAAATAAATAAATTTATTAAATTTATTTATTAAATTTATTATATTAATTTTTTTTAAAGTGAACCCAGAGACCCTCCGACCCCACAGTGCATGCCCTGTGGTGGGCATGTACTCCTTTTTCAGGCCAAGCACAACAATGACTATGGCCCTGTCTTAAACAGCCTTCAGTCTCCTCTCCCCTTCTTTAGGGGAACGTCTCCATAACCTCAAGCCAG
>NW_006792345.1:309084-334009 GCF_000442215.2 Lipotes vexillifer | reverse complement strand
AGGAACACCTGGCTTCAGGCTGCCCCTTACCTTTAATGTAAATACGGAAGATGTCATCCTTCACATATGACATCGCCATCTTCAGTTCCTCGTCACTGGAAAAGGCAACCAAGTCCCCGTCCTCATCTAGATTGTTTAAAAGACAGCAAGTGAGCGCCCAGGGCTTCTCAGTTGGACACAAGCTGCTGAAAAGGGCTGAGACCAGTGCGAAAGGGGCACTTGCAGGGCTATAAACTGAAGCCCACTTGTCTGAGCCAGGGGAAAGTAGGGCTGAGGCCAAACTACCCATTCACTCTGCCACTGCCTGGAGAGTAAGTACTCCAACCTGGACCCTGGGCGCACACGAGAGGCAGAGTACATGTGTGCAGGCACAGCAATGGTAGCACCTGGCCACCTGCCACTCTGCCTCTGCACTAGCTGCCCCGTCAGAAAGGTGCTGTCTCCATCCACATCCAACCAGACCCAGCCCCCCCATCAACTGTGTGAGATCCCCATCTGTTGACCTGCTCCTCAAGGGTCCAGCCCCTCCAAAAGCCTTGGACCTCTTGTGCCTTAGGAGAGTAAAGTAGAATGCATCTGCCTGCTTCCTCCCCCAACAAAGCTAAAATTACGTATTTATATGTAGTCTCCAGTTTTTACATGTTGGCTCAAATGGTTTAAAGCATCACCATGCAAGACAAACCACACCATACATCTGCAGGCTGGTTCAGGTCTATGGATCACCAGATGCAACATCTACCATAAAAACAGGGGCTGTATCAAAAGGTGGAAACAACCCAAATGTCCATCAACTAATGCACAGCTCAGCAAAATGTGCTGTGTCCATAAAATTGAACCTTTCCCAGCCCCAGAAAGGAATGAAATACTGATACATACTACAACATAGGTGAACCTTGAAAACATTATGCTAAGTAAAAGAAACCAGTTACAATAGACTACATATTTTTACATGAAATGTTCAGAATAGGGAAATCCATAAACAAAGTAGATTAGTGGTAGTTTAGGGCTGGGGGTATGGGATGATGGGGATGGGAGGATAGCTAAAGCACAGAGTTTCTTTATAAGGTGATGGAAAGGTTCCAAGATGACTGTGATAACGGCTGCACAAATCTGTAAATATGCCAAAAACTGTACACTTTAAATGGATGAATTCTATAGTATGGGAACTGTAGCTCAATAAAACTTATTTTTAAAAAAGGTGGAAGAAATCCAAAAAAGAGGGGATATATGTGTAGGTATGCCTGGTTTACTTTGCTGTACAGCAGAAACTAACACAACATTGTAAAGCAACTACACTCCAGTAAAAATTTTAAAAATAAATAAACAACGATCTACTCTGAAAATAAATAAATTTTAAAATTTGGGGCCCTGGCAAGATGGCAGCAGTCCTGAGGAAGGTCCTAGCACGGACCCACCTACCGGCAGGCCCGCCTCCGTCCCAGTCACAACCTCCCCCAACCCCACCCCCAACAGCCACGAGTCTTGCCAGCGCAGCTAGAAACTGAGCTGGCTCCTGGGCTCTGTCCCTACACCAACACTTCTCAAGAACGCTTTCATCTGGTCCCTCTATCCACTGCCAATGGGATAACGTCTGGACTCCGCCTGGTCTTGGGCGTTCTGTGGTCTGTCCCCGACCTCCCCTCCCAGCCGCCGGCCCGGAACTCGCGGGCCAGGCCGCACAGCTGAGTCCTCCTCCCCAGCCAGCCCTTCCTCCTAGTCTGCCGGCCCAGGCTCTTCCGGGTTATTATCACAACCCCCACCTGGCACTGGCAGGCCCAGACTCGGCAGCAACAAGATGTCACTGTAACCTGAGTGCCCCTCTGACCACCCTGTGCCTGCTCGCGAGCCGGTGAGGACGCCCCGGTGCGCCTTCGCCAAGATCTGCAACATCATGGCGGGCGGGGGTGGGGGTGGGGGAGGAGGTCTCTTACGCCGCCAGGCCTGAGATCCGCCCGGAGAGCCGGGCAGCGCCTGACCCTACAAGGGCCGGTTGTAGTCACCACTTCTCGTCACCAGGATGGCACCCGAAGCCGAACTAGGGACCCACGCGGGCCGCCGTCCACCCAGCGAGCAGCCAGAGCAAACCCCCGCAGACGCCACCAGGCCCGACGAGAAAGTAGAGGCAGCCACCCCGCCGGCAGGGCAGGACTGCGTCACGACCCCGCGCCGCTGCCTTAGGGCGCCCGGCCCGCTCACCGCGGTAGTGAGCCTGGAAGCCGCCGGGCCGTAGTACAGGGAACAGGGCGGCCACCCGGCTCAGCAGCCGCTCGCAGGACCGCGGGCCAGCTGTGGACTCAGCTTCCGCTTCGGGCTCCGGGCTAAAACAGAAGCTGAAGCGGCGGATCTCGCGGGCTGCGTCCTCCTTGCCCAGAAGGTAGGCCTTCACGGTGAGCGACGCCATCGCCGGCAGTTGGGAAGCAGGAGTGGAGCCGTTGGGTAGCCGCTCAGGCGTGCGCCTTTTGTAGGGCACTCTGGGAGCCCCGCCCTCCCCACTTCCTGGAGGCGGGGTCTGAGCGCGCCCGGTCCAGCCCTTGCTGCCAGGCCGTCGCGCGCGAGCCACCCTGCGGGAGCCCCAGACTCATTACAGCCTCCTCGCCGCTGGGCCCCCTCATAGCCGCCCCCTTTCCTCATTGCCCCTAATGCATCAGGGACCCCAAGAGGCCGGCCCCGCAGTCCGACCTCTCGGTCTGGCGCCCGCCTCTGCACCTAGGGAAAGGGACCGGCCAGGGTCCCGCCCCAGATCCCTCGCAGGTCTGGTCCTGGCCGTGACTCAGCAGAGCAGAACCCAGGCCGCCCGGAGATGGCCAGTGCAGGAGGGAGGTGGACAACAGAGGCCGGAAGCCAGGAAGTTCCTAGGCGCTCAGCGGGCACCGCCACCTAGAACAAATTGGCTCCCGAGGTGCTGTCCTGACCTTGTCACTCTTGGCAGCCGACCCCATTCGAAGCCATCGGCTTTTCAGGTGGCAGCCCACTCCGCCATCCCCAGCATCCTCCATGACTGTCCCTTACTGAGTTGAGGGACAGACCCCCAACTGAAGTCTGAGCACCAGAGAGGAGCTCCCAGTTTGATAGGGGGTAGGGTTGAGAGGTGCCAGAAGGGCGCAGGATCTTCCCATCCCCACCTGACTGGAGGGCCTGCTAAGGCTTCCTGGAGCCTCAGTGGCCACCAAGTGTTCACTGCAGCCCAAGAGACTCCCCATTGGTGCCTGGACACCCACTAGTCAGCCGGTGGTGCCCAAGGGCCTGAGGGGTCTCAGGTCTGTTGGCCTCATGGGCAGCCCAGTACTTAGCTCAACAGCCCCCAGCTAGGGACCAAGAAACAGAGGCTTTGGGCCTCTGTTGCCCACCTCCCTCCTGCACTGGACATCTCTGGCTTTATGTGACAAAAGTGACCTGTTCAAATGGCCTGGGGGAAGGGGGTTGTTGCGGGTGGGTGTCTTAGAAGAAGGTAGGCAGGAAGGTTATGTCACCCTATGAATCCTCCCAGATACGGTTCTATGAGTAGAAAGTCAAACCTACTGAGTCAAATTCATGCTTTTTCATGGTAGGGTTTGTGGAAGCAGGTAAAACTTCAAGGGATGGGAAACCTGGAGACCACAGGAAAGTAGGTTGGATTTGGTTAGTCAGGTGCAAGGGGGACTTGGTTGTGGAAGCACAGCAGGGACCTGTCCACAGGTGTGGCTTGTCCTTCGCAGAGAGCTCCAGAACAGCCCTGTAGAGAGGACAGTCCCCTCTCAGGCTTCTCTCTGCATCCCTGCTGTAAGCCTGGGAAAGTGACCCTATCTGCCTGCTGCCCTACAGACAGGGTCAGGGGACAAAGAGGGAACAGCCTCCACTGGGCAGAGGCTGCAGTGGCCCACAGGTGCCCCCGTGTGACTCAGCAGCTTGGGAGCCACTCAGCCCTGGGCAGGCCAGGCCAAGAGCCCAGCTTCCTGACCCCAGAACTACATCATCCCCATCTGAGAGCATGGGGGGTGCACAAGGAAAGCCCTGTGGCTCTAGGGAACCTCAGGTTTCAGGAAGGACTCCAGGCACAGCCTCTGTCTAAACAGGCAGCTGAGACGGAGGCTGCCCCTAGGAACACATTTGCTTTCTTGCCTTTTGGCTCTGTTTGGGACCGTGGTGGGTTTGCAGAGAGGGATGGAAAGCTCAGGGACAAAGGGGTTGGAAGGAAATGGGGCCCTGGGAAGCAGGGAGACCCCTGCCCCTGGAGAGCCCAGGTTCTGGCCTTCCCAGCATGCCCCACTGCTGAGCCCTGCCCTCCTCCTGCCCTCCCCCAAGGCTTGCTAGAGGTAAACAAGGCTGCAGCTGGGGAACTCCCTTGCAGGGCCCTCTCCGCCTGCGCTTGTGGTCAGGTGGTCTGGCCGGCAGTGAGTCAGCATCCCATGACCAGCTGTCATAACCAGGGGATCCCCGGCCCCCTTGCTGCCACCCATCTCAATGACATCAGGCAGCCAGGCAGCTGAGGTGAGGAGCTGTTGCATGGGTCTCTTCAGGACGCAGGGGCCAAAAGAGCAAGTAGAGGCCAGGGTGGCAGGGAGCTGGCCACCAGACCCTGTCCCTATGATCCAAGGCCTCCTTCCCACATCTGATTTCCTTACCTTCCCAGGGCTGCAGGGAGCTCCCTGCCCACTGACACCCCTCCCTACCCTCCAGGACATAGCATGCACACTCCGCCAATGGGAAAGCTTGGTGCCTGAATCAGGAGACCCACTATCCACCAGCCCTGCCACTGTTGGGCAAATGATCAGCCTCTCAGTTTCCTCACCTTTGAAATGGAACTGGAGTGGGACGATCTGAGTCACCGTTCCCTGGTGTTGCCCCCTACGTGTGTTAGTTGTTGTCTGATTGCCTTTGTGGGTGTCAGCTGGGAGGGGGGGGTGGCAAGCAGGAGACTACAGCCAAGATTGAGGTGAAAGAGTGGGGAGCACAGAAGAGACCTTGAGTCAAAAGGTTCTGGAAGATGAGAGGAGCAGGGGTGCCTGGAAAGCCTTCTGGTTTTATTGCTCTCTGGTGTGTTGTAACCACCCCCTCAGTTCTCCTTTCCAAAAATAATCCTGATAACCACCAGGGTTCTGGGCCTTCCCCAATCAACAGAAATTGACTAGAGGCCAGACAAGAAATTCAGGCAAGCCTTTCTTAGGGCACCTGCTGCAGCAGGGGGTAGCAAAAACACTAACAGGTTCCCTTACTCTCTCTCTCTCTGGGGGGTGGGGGACAGTGAGCTTGTTTCTTATATGGGGTGAGGGTAGGGGCGTGTCCAGGGGCCAGGCCAGAGGGGTGGCTTAGGTGGTGTGCCCACCCCTCTGGTGGTGGTGCGTGTAGGGGGCATGTGCAGTACCCTGCTTTTGCTGCCAACACCCTGTTTTTGCTCCCGGCTCTTCAGAAGTGGCAGTTGGGGTTTTTTTGGTCTTTTTGTATCTTGTTGTCCATAATTTGCCCTAAATGCATATGTGAGCAGTTATTTTTAGTCCCTTATAGTTTCTTTGTGTTTCCTTGCTGAAGAAGTTTGTCCAGGTGCAAGCACTACAGCAAAGGGTCACAGGTCCCAGCCTGTCTCTGACAATGGTGTCCTGAAGTTCCCTTTAGTTTATTTTCTTTGGGGTGTGGAGCCAAGCCTAGAGGTAGGTGATGGGGCAGCCAGAGACAAGGCCACCACAGGTCACAGGCTGAGCTGCTCTGGGCCACCATTTAGATTGAAGATCACAGGTGATCAAGCCTCTCCCCACCCCAACCCCAGGCCCAAGGTTTGAGTTTGTTTCTCCATGGGGGAACAGTGTCATGGCTAGGGTGCCTTCAGGACACACTGCCCTAGGACCTGTCTGCTATTCTCTTCCTCTCCCTAAGGAGGAAGGCACACACCCTCTCCTTGGTTCCTAGCCAGTCAAATCATTCCACCTGGTGACTTTTTCCTGGCTCCTCCCCTTGCCTGGACCACTTTCCCCACTGCCTCCAGTCGCTGCTTCCAGTGGCAACCTCCCACTCTAAATGCCACCTTCTCAGTGCGGCCTTCCCTGAGCACCACCCCTCAGGAAAATCCCCAGGCACTGGACATCACCTCATTTTAGCCCTTCCTGCAAAAGCCCACAGCCCAGCCCAGAAGGGCCATGGGGGTGAGAGGGGGGCTTCTGAAAGAAAAGGAGCTCAAAGAGTCAGTGGTCCTGGGGAAATAAAGCTACGGAGGAGACATGGTTGGAGAGTTAGGTAATGCCAAGTTGTGGGCTACCTGGGAGCCCCGGGGCCCTCCTGCATGGCTGCTGGAAGGCACGATTGGCCTTTCTGGGCTGGGCTGCTCGCACTAGAAGGGGGAGGGGGGACACGACAGGCCCTGCGGGGGTCATCGAGGGGGCGCGGGCTGAGTTGGATGCTACCATGCTGTGCGCAGGGGGCCGTGGAGACGGCTCTCACCTAAGCTGAACCGGGAAAGGGAGGCCAAGGGAGGCCCAATGCCGGGCCACGTTTGTAAATACGTATCCGAAAGCCTGGCGCCCAAGATCAAAAGAAGCATGAGGGCTTCCCTGGTGGCGCAGTGGTTGAGAGTCTGCCTGCTAATGCAGGGGACACGGGTTCGAGCCCTGTCTGGGAGGTTTCCACATGCCACGGAGCAACTGGGCCCGTGGGCCACAACTACTGAGCCTGCGCGTCCGGAGCCTGTGCTCCGCAACAAGAGAGGCCCGCGCACCGCGATGAAGAGTGGCCCCGGCTTGCCACAACTAGAAAAAGCCCTCGCACAGAAACGAAGACCCAACACAGCAAAAATAATTAATTAATAAAACTCCTACCCCCAACATCTTAAAAAAATAATAATAATCATGAGATCAGACGGGTGGTGCCAGCGACCTCTCCCGTTGAGACCCCCCTCCTACCCTGCGC
The DNA here is from genome assembly GCF_000442215.2 of Lipotes vexillifer. Lineage (NCBI taxonomy): Eukaryota > Metazoa > Chordata > Mammalia > Artiodactyla > Lipotidae > Lipotes > Lipotes vexillifer. The sequence goes on along the minus strand of NW_006792345.1, from coordinate 327,136 downwards.
GCCTGCCCGGAAGGAACCTGCGGCCCGGAGCGGAAGCGGCCGGGGCTCGGGCCAAGGTGGGGGTGGCGGTGGGGGCGGGGGGCGCCGCGGGCCGCCTGGGGGAAGGCTGATCCGACCCCGGCAGCGTCCGCCAGCCAGCGCCTACCCCTCCAACATGTGTCCTTGGGCTCCGGGCGCCGGGCGGTGTCCTTGCCTGACTGAAAAGCCGGCAGGGGCTTCGGTTTTCCCGCACGGTAGGGAGCACATACCTCGCTCTATGCGTCAGATCCGCCGGTCAGAAGTGGTTTGGCCAGGCCGCCGGGTCGCAGGCCCCCTAAGACACTTAACGAAGTTAAGTAGAAACTGCCTGCCCCTGCCTGGGGTGGGGGGTATAGCGGGGCTCGGACGAGTGTCACGACTGGGATCCGAAAGCCCCGGCCCTCGCCGGCCTCTCCGGTCGGTGGAGACCTACCCCTGGGCGCATAGGGCCCGGGGCCCCCAAAGCAGAGGACCAGCCTGACTGCGCAAGGTTCTGGAAAAATCAAGGGAGGAGCCATGAGGTGTTGGGGGAGAGGAGCTGTGAGGAAACCGCACGGCGACCCCTGCCGGGAACTGGTGCCCCCAGCGGGGTCCAGGCCGGAGACCCGCGGAGGTGCCTGGTCCTTCAGGACAGGTGGACAACAGCTCAAGGCAGAGGGGGAGGAGGAGGCGCGGGAGAAGGTGCGGGGGCTCCCAGCTGGGCTCGGGGCAGCAGAGGCCAGCGTAGCAGTCTCCCAGGAGCGTCACACCCAGGCCGAGCAGTGAGAGGGTGCCCGGGGGGCGGGAGCCGCTTTCCCGACCTGGTTGGGAGTTTAGAATCACGTGGAACGGGCGGCCGCTGCCGGTCAGGCACAGGGCCCTTTCCCTCCTCTCTCCATCGAAAACTTTATGGCAAGTTATCTGGCATTCTCTCGTGCTCCGAAGTCCTGGCGCACGGCCCCTACGGCCAGGCTCCGGCAACCGCCAGTGCTTCTCTGGGAGGGGTACTTAAATGGTCGCCACCGCCCCCGGCCCTACACGCCCCGAGCACGCTATTCTCTCTTGCCGCTCGGCCTCATGGCTGCGGCTGGCTCTCGCCACGGCCCTGCGCACCCTCTGCTGCTGGCGCGGGCTCTGAGCCCCTTTGCTCAGCCTGGGTGCCCGCGCCTGGCATTTGAGGGAGCTCAGGTAGCGTTTGCGGGGTGCGTGGGGGTCATGCGAGTGTTGGACGTAGCGTTTATTCCTTATTGTGTAACCCTGACTCTCTGGAGAGGCGGCGTCCTGTCCCCCTCGGACCTCTTGTAAAACCGTATCCCGGGTGCCCCCTTCCCGTGACGGCCGCGTCGCGCAGGAGCCACCAGACCTGCCCACGAAAAGAAGGGGCCACGAGCACGGGCTCTGCGGGGGCTGCGGTGCGGGGCTGCATTGTTCCAGTCGCCCTGTCGTGGTGGCAAAAGGGTGTGTCCCGGGGCTTCCCCGGTGGCGCAGTGGTTGGGAGTCCGCCTGCCGATGCAGGGGACATGGGTTTGTACCCCGGTCCGGGAGGATCCTACATGCCGTGGAGCGGCTGGGCCGGTAAGCCATGGCCGCTGGGCCTGTGCGTCCGGAGCCTGTGCTCCACAACGGGAGAGGCCACAACAGTGAGAGGCCTGCGTACCAAAAAAAACAACAACAACAACAACAACAAAAAAGGTGTTCCCGGGCTTCGCGGAAGCGACCAGGCAAGGGGAAGGCGTGCCCTGGCCCTGGCGGCTGAGGCAGGGGCCTTAGCAGGCGCTCTTCCTGGCGCCCAGTAGTTACTGTCTGGCAGGCCCTGAGCGGAAGAGAGAGTAGAGGACTGGAGAGCCCACAGAGCCTGAGCTTCTCGGGGACATGCTAAATTTGGCAGGATGGCAGCCACTGCGACCTGGTTAAAAGCATGTCAGGTAGGGAGAAGTCCGCAGGGCATGGGTCACAGCTACTGGGAAGGGCACAGCCCCCTCACCCCCAGGGACCCACACTCTTCTACCCTCAGACTGCAGTTCTAGAGGAGGAACTGAGGTTCCCTTAGACAAGACTTCTGGAGAGAGAAGGGGGCTAAAGCCCCTCCCCACCCCTGGATTTTGCATTCCTTAGTCCCCTTGTTAACACCTGGGCTTATGGACTCTTTAATCAATAGAAATTGATAAGAGGCCAGGCCAGAAATTCAGGCAAGGCTTTATTGGGACTCCTGCTGCAGAAGAAGGGAGTGAAAACAAGTAACAGGTTTCTTGCTCCCTCTCTCAGGGGATGGGGGAGGGGGGTGCAAACTCGTTCCTTAAATGGGGTGACAGTAGGGGCAGATTGGTGTGTCACTCTGGAGGGGTGGCTTAGGTGTCTGCCCATTCCCTTGGTGGTGCTGTGTGCAGGGATCATGCCTGGTACCCTGTTTTTGCTCCAGGCACCTCAGAAGTGGCAGTTGGGTTTTGGCCTTTTTGTATCTTATTGTTCATAATTTGCCCCAATTGTGCAAGCATGCAGTTTCTTTTAATCCCTTATAGTTTGTATTTTGTTGCTGGAGAAGATATTTGTCCAGGTGCAAGCACTGCTGTAAAGGGTCCCAGTTCCCAAGTCCCAGCCTATCTCACTCTCACCCTGCTCAATTTCCATCCCTTTTCTAGATGGAAATTTTCCTTTGGGGAGTCATTTCTCCCCTGCCGTTGTGGGTAGGGTGGGGTATGTACATGACCCAGGCTTGGCCAGACAGAGCATTTGTAGCCCCCTGGGTCAGGGATGGTCATGGAAATGCCCACTGGGGCCACCTGAAAGCAGGAGCTTGCCTGTAAGCTTCTGGGTCCCTGCAGGCTGAGTGCTGGATCATGAAATGGCTTAAACCAGTTGATTTTGGTCTTGGTCAGTTGTATCCAAGAGTACTGAACCACCATCTCCCCACACGCCGTGCCTGCCACAGGGTTCCCAATAGCGGTGATGGTCACCACAATGCAGACCAGAAATAGGGGGGTCAGCTGTGGCCATGCCATGCCCTCAAACCACCAGCAGTTCCTGTTGATTGTGCTTCCCCCAAAATAAAAGTAATAACACTCTTGTAGTGCTCCTCTTATGCTGGGGAGCATTCTCAATTTTTTATATATGTTAACTCATCTTTTCCCTTGAGGTGAGACCACGTGATTAGCTCTGGCGAAGCACCTGAGACAGAAGAGCCATTTATTTGCCAAAGCCAGAGCTTCTAAAGCTCTCGTGCCCTTTTCCAGGGAAGCCTTCAGTGTTCAGATGGTTACTCCTGGAGCCTGGGCAGGAACTACCTGACCCTCAGGCTTTGAAAAATATACCTTTATTAAGTCATAGAGACTTGGGGTTATTGCAGCAACATAATCAAGCCCATCCAGACTGATTATTATCCCCAGTTTACATGTCAATGAAATGTGCACAGAAAGGATAAAGTAACTTGCCCAAGGTCACACAGCTTGTGGCAAGTGGAGCCAGTATTATGAACCCAGGCAGGCTGTCTTTCTCGTCCACGCTTTTGACCTCAATGATAAAAAATCTTCTAAAGAATGTCCTGAACCCATTTATTTTTTATTTATTTATTTTTTTGCGGTATGCGGGCCTCTCACCGCTGTGGCCTCTCCCGTTGCGGAGCACAGGCTCCGGACACGCAGGCCCAGCGGCCATGGCCCATGGGCCCAGCTGCTCCGCGGCACGCAGAATCCTCCCAGACCGGGGCACAAACCCGCGCCCCCCTGCATCAGCAGGCGGACTCTCAACCACTGGGCCACCAGGGAAGCCCCCCATTTACTTTTCATTTCCAATCCCTGTCCCCCATTCCAGACAATGTCTCTCCTAGCTGCCTATGTCAGGGCAGAAAACCTTTTCCTCTACCCTCTTAGATTCAGTACTGTGAATTAAACCAACAAAAGACAGATGAGCAAGAAAATGTTTTTATTCATGTACTAGACAGTTATAATTTGGGGCTTATATACCAATTTAATGGGGGTAGCAGAGAGGGAATGGGGGAGAAAGGTACTTATGTGGAAAACACATGACTTTTAGGAAGGATAAATGGGTCCTTAGGAGAATATTTGGGAGTTTTGTGACAATGCCTATTTGGGTTATCAGGTGAAAAGAGTCAATCTGTTGCTGAATGCAAGTTTGTGTTGCCTGATGCACAGTGAGGCCAAACAAACCAAAACGTTGGGGTCCAGAGCAGAGAAAGGTTTATTGCAGGGCCACACAAGGAGAACACATGGCTCCTGCCGAAAAAACCCCATAGGGAACTCCCCAAAGGGTGTCAGCAAAGCATTTTTAAAGGCAAGGTGATGGAGGGGCGTGGTTGGTTGTTGCAAACTTCTTGGTGCAGGAATCCTTTGTTCTTGTACCTGTCCCAGGTCAGGTCACAACGTTCCTGTAAACCTCCAGCAAGACAAATGTTATTCTCTGTTCTGCAACTTTTTATCTCTATATGAATGGAAAAGTGTTATACCCTTAAAGGTCAGAGCCTTGAGAATGGGCTATCTTGTATATTTCAGGCTATAGGCAACATTCTTAACTCAAATGTTAAAGTAAAAGAAACATCTAATATAGAGTCAGATTTGTTCTTCCCTATTACAAATCTTTCCCTGCCTAGTTGCTCCCAGGGAGGGGATTTAGGACACTGGAATTCTTTGTGAAGGCTCTGCTTTTAGGCAGATAAGGGAGTTCCAGGAGAAAAAAAAAAAACTATTCTCAAATGCCTTCAGCTCAAAATAATTTTTATGTCACAGTGGCACATCCTGGACCACCTTCTCTACCACAGCCCTGGCTGGTCTTCCTGCTTCCTCTTACTTTCTCCAGTTCCTTCTCCATGCCTGCCAAAGCGATCATTTCAAAATGCAAATATGACTCACTCCCACCACCGCCCCCACTCCTCTCCCTGCTTTGGATGGATCCCACAGTTCCAAGGGTAAAAACCCAAATCCCTGACGAGGTGTGCTAGATGCTAGTGCTCTGCTCTGCCCCTGTCGGTTCCAGACCTCCTCTCTCACTGAGCTCTACCCAGGCTAGCACTGATTGCTTATGCTAATCAATCCTGTACTGAGGCAACTCCTTTTCTCCCCTGGGTCATACAGCTAACCTCACTTTCCCAGGGAGGCCCTCTGTCCTTGTGTGGTAATTCCCCACATTATAAGCTTTCTGAGCCCCATGGACCTTACCTTCCCAGCACTGGGCACAGTGGCTGCAGATGGGACTCTGGCAGGGTAGGGACTAGGTTGATGTCCGTGCACAGTGCTTCTATGTCACCAGTGACTCAAGCATGATCTGGCACAGGTGGACGCTCAGAACATTTGTTATGAATGAATAAGGAAATACGGTTGAGACAGGCTGGGACCTGAAACCTGGGATCCTTTGCTGCAGTGCCTGCATCTGGACAGACATCTCCTCCAGCAACAAAATACAAAGAAACTGTAAGGGACTAAAAATAACTGCCTGTGCATGCAAGTTGGGGCAAGTTATGAATAACAAGATACAAAAACCCAGCTGCCACTTCTGAGGAGCCAGGAGCAAAAGCAGGGTACCACACATGCCCCCTGCACACAGCACCACCCAGGCGGTGGCAGACCACCTAAGCCACCCCTCAGGCCTGACCCCTGGACCCGCCCCTACCCTCACCCCATATAAGGAACCAGCTTGCCCCGGCCTCAGGAGCAAGCAACAGAAAACTGTTAACTTGTTTTCACTCCCTCCTGCTGCAACACAGGTCCCAGTAAAGCCTTGCCTGGATTTCTTGTCTGGCCTCTTATCAATTTCTATTAATTAAGATGTCTACGAACCCTGGTCAGCAACAGACTTTGTGGAGACTCCACAAAGGGACATTGTCTCCCTCCTGGGAGAGGATGTGGGCACCTCCAGGACCACTGAATGCAGCTGTCACCACACCTGGTAAGTCTCCCTTCCCGGTCCCTGAGGACCTCAGGACCCTCACTCAAGCAACGTTTTGCCCCTCCCCTTTGTCCTTTTACCCTCACTGCTTTCCCCCTCCCCTTTGTCCCTTTCCTCTCCTGATACCTACTTCTCTCTCTGTCTTCTCTCTCTGTCCTCTCCTACTTCTGGCCTATCCTTCTGAGAGTGGATGTTGCACAGCTACAGCATCCCTCCTCTCAGCTCGTGCTGGCAATGGTTCCCTCTGGCTGGCAATGCTTCACCTTGATTGGTGACAGAGGTGGGAGAGGCTCCCCTCACACCATGCAGATCTTGGTCCAGCAGGCTCTTCCTGAATGGGAGATTTATGAGAGTGATAGAAGTTCAAATCATATCCTGTAGTGGCCAGAAGTCTTATCGTCGCAATATGCTCACCTTTATTTTCCTGCTGCCAAGATAAGTCCTGTTGGGAGGGAACAGGCTGAAGCAGCAGATTTCTATATACTGGTGTATGTGTGGGTGAGAGTCTCACCTGTGGGTTGGAGTCCCACAGACGACTTACAACTGACTGGTTTCCAGGCTTGATCACCCTGGTGGGCAATGGACAGGGTGCTCCCTCCTTCACTGGTCCTTTCTGGAAGCACACAGTCTGGTGCCTGAATAGACACCCACAGGGCAGGTTGAAATGGCAATCCCTCTCTTTTTTTCAGTCTTTTCTGTCCCTCCTCCCTATACCTCTCCCTTGGTCCTCATACCTATACTCCCATCCCTTCCATCTTGGAGACTCCCTGTTGGCTCGCCTTTTTCATGACCCCCCCATACTTTTCTGTTTTGTGTTCCTAACTCTGGCTGGCAGAAGGGCCAGTTGAGAGAGGAGTTGGGCTGGACAAAGTCCTCCAGAGGCCACCTCGCCATAACACCATGTCTTTGTTTCTTGTTTGTGTCTTTAAGTTTCTGTCATTGGTACATGTTGAGTCTCAGTCAGTGAATGTAAAAGGATCTTTGTTTTATGTAGTTTTGTCTGTGCAACCACTCCTGCAAGTCTCTGCCTCATTGTGGGCATGGGTCGAGCACTTAAGCCTTGAAATACAAACACAGCTCACGTTGCCTGGGACTCCAGCCTTGGATTACTTAGTAGGACTTTAAAGAAGGGAGAGGGGGAGAAGGGAGCTTGCATTTCTCTCCCCTGCTTTTAAAATGTAACTGTTCTGCCTGAGCTCTCAGGAACTATCTGATCCATCTGTAGTCCCCAAGACTGAGGAGGAAAAAAAAAAAAAAGAGGCCTTTTTAAACTCAAGCAGGAAAACTGTGGTCTCTGGTGCTGTCTGTCTTTATGTAAAAATCAACCTGTAAATGAGCTATATTTAATTGGCTTAAAGGAAATTAAGCACTTATATAAAGTCTCAGAAATATAAAAGTAACTCACCAGAATACATTTCAGGTTCAGGTCCATGTGATCTGGGAAATACTCAGTATTGAATTATTATCTGGATTAAAGTTAGCTTAAACTTGTAGGTTTAATTAATATAGACCTGTCTTTAGAGTCATCAACATTAAGTATAATACTTTTATTGTACCTAGGGTTACTGAAAGTCAATAAGTGCATATTGTTTCTGTTATAAAATTTGTCAACAAGGAAGATAACCGGATATGATTAAATTTTTAAGTAAATGTAACTGAGATAAGAGCTTCTTGGTAAACTCTATAGAAATAATTATATTTTGGAAATGTGCATCTAAAATAGTTTCTCCAAATTTTGATAACTTGAAACTAAATTAAGTCAAATGATAGGAATTCATTGAATATCCAGGCCATTTCAAATAAGATAAAATATTGGAACATTAATTGCTATACAGGTCTAAATTTACCTACTTTTCTCTTCCAAGAGGGAAATTAAATGTTTGGGTTTATTAGACACGTGTCTTGTACCACACTGAGGAAAGAAATAGTGCTCTGGGAAGATGCATGTTTCTAGAGGTTACGGGACATACCAATGAGAAAATGCTGGTATGACAAACAGTTTACAATTACTTGCTTCTTAGTTTTTTCTAGAGATTAAGACTTTAGGGCTTCCCTGGTGGCACAGTGGTTAAGAATCCGCCTGCCAATGCAGGGGGACACGGTTTGAGCCCTGGTCTGGGAAGATCCCACATACCACGGAGCAACTAAGCTTGTGCACTGCAACTACTGAGCCTGTGCTCTAGAGCACGCAAGCCACAACTACTGAGCCCACGTGCCACAACTACTGAAGCCCATGCACCTAGAGCCCGTGCTCCGCAACAAGAGAAGCCACCGCAATGAGAAGCCTGTGCACCACAACGAAGAGTAGCCCCCGCTCACAACTAGAGAAAGCCTGCGCGCACAGCAACGAAGACCCAACGCAGCCAAAAATAAAGAAATTAAATAAATTTAAATAAAAAAGAAAAAGACTTTAAGGTTAAGAATTATAAGGAAAACATTTCAGTATGCAAGGAAAATGGGAAACATGTTTTCAGTAAATGAAGGTATGAGGAATGGAAATGCATTTTGTTAAAAGGAAAAAAACAAGTGATTTTGTCCTAGAGCTGGTTGTTTCTAAATGAAAAAGAAAATGAGGGACAGAATAATATATGATACATGAAGTTGGAAAAGGTTTGCTGGAAAAGTTACACTGGGAAAAGAATTTTGTATGTGGTCAGGATTTTCTAAGATTGGATTCAATTTAATTAGGTAAATGGATTTTAAGAGTAGACTGGTACAGGATTTGGTTTCCCTCTCTCTTAAGAGAACAAAGTTTTCTTGGAACGCTGCTTTTGATAACAGACTGTGAGAATTTCTTTGCCTTTAAATAATTTGTTCCCTGTTTGCCCTTTGAAATCTTTTATTGTCACTTTGGTTAAATGAGTAAGTATTAAAGTGACCTGTGATCCTATCTGACCAAGTGTTTTAAAACTTTTTGATATTTTTGACAAGACTTTCCAAATAGCAAATTCTAATTAAAGTTCTTTTGACCTCCAGCTAACTTTGGGATGCTTCAAGGGCCCCTGGAGCATCCCAAAGATGGACTTCCTAAAAATCTGGTATGTTCTGATAAAGTGTTATCAGTCATAATTCTAGTTGTTATGACCAAGTTTCTTTGTCAATTGCATTGTGATCAGGTGTTCACCAGTGCCTTAATTTTAAGTCTTTTGCCATTCATAGACAGTTAAGCTGGTGGTTCGCAAAAATGCTTCATCTTCAAGAAGAGTGACAGAAAGAGCTTTTTGACAAGTACAGGTTTCTCATAACTTTCATATCATACCACTAAATTGGGTAAATGTGATGGCCTTATAAAACTGCTAAATGGGATTGAGTGAACTGATGGATATGGTTACAATTTTTTCAGTTTTGTCTGAGATATTACTGGCTTTTATTCTGTGTTTTCCAGATATAAGGAAAGCTTCCCCTCAAGCTAATTATAATTTACAGCAGTTTGGTAATTTACACCCCAAAGTAGAATTGAAACATTTATCTTTCCCTCTACCTGATCCCTCCAGAAATGGGAAACTCAGAGGTTCCCAGCAGCTTTATCAGGTAAATAAGAAAGGCCAGCTCCTAACAGGTGCAAGAATCTCAGAGTATTTTGGGGAGACCTCAAAAAGGGAGGAATTCATCCAAATTTGTAAGGCAAAATCTGTGATAAGTGCTTGGCATTGCTTTCCTGGCACTGAGTGGCCTTTTAAAGGTTTAGTCTGAGATTCCTTATGAAAAGTTCCAGCACAATCAATTTAAAATAACCTATACGGGGCTTCCCTGGTGGCGCAGTGGTTGGGAGTCCGCCTGCCGATGCAGGGGACGCGGGTTCGTGCCCCAGTCCGGGAGGATCCCACATGCCGCGGAGCGGCTGGGCCCGTGAGTCATGGCCGCTGAGCCTGCGCGTCCGGAGCCTGTGCTCCGCAACGGGAGAGGCCACAACAGTGGGAGGCCTGCGTACTGCAAAAAAATAAATAAATAAATAAAATAACCTATATGATCAATTACACTTACATAAATAATCAATTTTATTGAAATCAGACTTAATTTGCAATCAAATAAACTGTAATTTGGCTGTATTTGGGAAAAACAAGGGTAATTTTAGAGAGAAAAAGATTGTGTTTCAGTGGCCATCAAATTCTGATTCTGTTTTGAGGTCTGTATTTACTAAGACTACTTACCAGATAGTTCTTTGTTGTCATGCTACATAATTGTAAGGTTTAACTGAACTATTATTTTTTTAAATTGGGTTATAGTTGCTTTACAATGTTGTGTTAGTTTCTGCCGTACAGCGAAGTGAATCAGCTATATGTATACATATATCCCCTCATTTTTGGATTTCCTTCCCATTTAGGTCACCACAAAGCATTGAGTACAGTTCCCTGTGCTATACAGCAGGTTCTCATTAGTTATCTATTTTATATATAGTAGTGTATATATGTCAATCCCAGTCTCCCAATTCATCCCACCCTCCCTTTCACCCCTTGGTGTTCATACACTTGTTCTCTACATCTGTGTCTCTATTTTTGCTTTGCAAATAGGTTCATCTGTACCATTTTTCTAGATTCCACATATGTGTTAATATACGATATTTGTTTTTCTTACTTCACTCTGTATGACAGTCTCTAGATCCATCCACGTCTCTACAAATGACCCAATTTCATTCCTTTTTATGGCTAATATTCCGTTGTATATATGTACCACATCTTCTTTATCCATTCATCTGTTGATGGACATTTAGGTTGCTTCCATGTCCTGGCTATTGTAATTTTTTTAAATAAATTTATTTATTTTTGGCTGCATTGGGTCTTCGTTGCTGCGTGGGCTCTCTCTAGTTGCAGCGAGCAGGGGCTACTCTCAGTTGCAGTGCATGGGCTTCTCATTGCAGAGCACAGGCTCTAAGTACGCAGGCTTCAGTAGTTGTAGCGTGCAGGCTCAGTAGTTGTGGCACACAGGCTTAGTTGCTCCATGGCATGTGGGATTTTCCCAGACCAGGGCTCAAACCGTGTCCCCTGCATTGGCAGGCGGATTCTTAACCACTGTGCCACCAGGGAAGCCCTAAAGTCTTAATCTCTAGAAAAAACTAATTAAAAAAAAAGAAATAATTCCTTACTTTGGACTTCCAAAGTCCCTGTAGAGTGATAATGGGCCCTCTTTTATACCCAAAATCACACAGGGGCTCACAACAGCCCTAGGGATAGACTATAAGCTACACACTTCTTGGGACCCCCAATCTTCAGGGAAAGTAGAGAAAATGAACCATACTTTAAAGAAACCTTAGCAAAACTCTGCCAAGAGACTCATGCACCCTGGACCAACTTACTTCCTATTGCACTCCTCAGGGTCCATGTAGCCCCCAGGAGTAATCTGAGTCTTAGCCCATTTGAAATGACCTATAGGAGGCCTTTTCTTACTACTGACATTCTGCTAGATAAGAAAGTGAACCAGACCCTGAGATATATATATTTTTTTAATATATTTATTTATTTTATTTATCTTTGGCTGCGTTGGGTCTTCATTGCTGCACATGGGCTTTCTCTAGTTGTGGCGAGCAGGGGCTACTCTTCGTTGCGGTGCGCAGGCTTCTCACTGCAGTGGCTCCTCTTGTTGCGGAGCACGGGCTGTAGGTGCATGGGCTTCAGTAGTTGCAGCACGTGGGCTCAGTAGTTAAGGCTCACAGGCTCTAGAGCGCAGGCTCAGTAGTTACGGCACACAGGCTTAGCTGCTCTGCGGCATGTGGGATCTTCCCGGACCAGGGCTCGAACCCGTGTCACCTGCACTGGCAGGTGGATTCTTAACCACTGTGCAACCAGGGAAGTCCTGAGATATATTATTGATCTAGGACAAGTTCAGAAAGCAGTTGAGGACTATGCCAACAGGCACTGTCAGCTCCCACTAAAAATACAGTGGAAGGGGCAGTTCCTTCAAAAGTAAACCCCGGGGACCAAGTTCTTCTTAAAACCTGGAAAGAAGCGTCCCCGAAGACCAACTATGGCTAAAATGGAAGGGCCCCTATAAAGTAATTTTAGCCACGCCCACTGCTGTCAGATTGCAAGGGATAGCTAGTTGGGTCCATTTGTCCAGACTAAAGCTTACCTCCAAAAACCCCAAAGGTCACAACAGAAGAACACTACACCTGTGAGCCAGTGGAAAATCTGAGATACCTATTCAGAAGACAGGCACCATCGACAGATAAGTAAAATGATGTGGCGGTTTGGACTCCTATGTGCCATCCTTGCTATTGTAACTCTGGCTTGCCTTCTACCACTTTGCTCAGCCATCCCCACCAGGGAAGCAGCTCCTTTGTCTGTGCTGGGTTTAAGGAAAACAGTCCACTACAGAAATGCTCCTCCTATTGACTCTGTCTACCTTACTAGTCCCTGTAACTAGGGGATAATGGCAAGAAAACTCACTTATCAACATTTCCAGAATCATATCCTAAGGAGAGCATTTCAAAGAATGCTGGATGTGCCATCAACACCCCCAGCTGGCTACTGGCCCTCCTCTTGCATTTCCCCTGAACCTGCTGGTTCCAATGGTAATTAACAATCTAAATCAGGGACAATTACCACCTCCACGACCTCTGCTGATCACACTTGCACCTTCCAGGGGGCTATTCCAATGCTTTAACCTGACTCCTCCATACAACTGGACGTGAGGGGTGGGGCATGCTATGTTAAATTGAACAAATGGCATTTGTTTCACATGTCCCAAGAACCCCCCAAGATATAGTTACACCAGGTATCCTGCCTCTTCTATAGAGATAAATTGTATCTACAACCTTACTCACTGGTGCCCTGTTTCAAATTATGGCCCCATACCCCTAAACAACATAGAAGGGGAATGTGAGTGGTGGAAAGGAAATGTCGTATCCACCTGGTCAATCCAATTCAACCCACCTGTGGGATTCTTTGCTGTCGAGTGCAACCCTCTGATGGTACCAGCAGGATCACGCATGACCATCTTGTTAAAAATATCATAGAGCTTTATACGCTTAATTATCAACATAATGTTCTGCTGTCCCCTAATTATTCAAGTACTAACAACAGTTATGTCCTTCAAGGACTGTCCGCTCTTAACAACTGTGAGACAGACATCCAGGTCTGCATCCCTGAAGGGTTTGTTTTCCTCTGCAGACACCCAAACCAATATGTGTAATGGAATTATGGCCAGGCCCTGTCCTTTTTCCAACCAAGCTATGGCCTATAAATGCATTGATAATGTCCACTTCATAGGAGAGTACACTCTAGGGACTATAGGAATATGAGGGATTTTTTTAATCTATAACAGGACCACTCCAGTTCACCACTGAACCCAGAGAGCACTAGGAATGATCTTAGCAGGGGCAGGGCTGGCCACAGGACTGGCAGCTCTATGGGGAGGCTTTACCTATCATGAAACAACACCAAGTAATCTCACCAGACAGCTTGGTTATATGATGGAACAGACAGGTCAAGCCTTAACAGGACATAAAACCTCTCCTCTTTCTTTGGCTAATGTAGTTCTTGACAGTCATCTAACTCTTGACTATCTTCTGGCAGAACAAGGTGGAGTTTGTACAATAACTAATACTTCTGCTGCACCTGGATCAATGCAACCTGACAGGTAGAAGTTAATATTAAGGAAATATACACCCAAGCAGAATGGCTTCACAGTTTTGGCAGGGGCGATATTGCCTCTACTGTCTGGTCAACAGTTAAGGGAGCCCTCCCAAAGTTAATCTGGTTCCTTCCCTTCCTAGGCCCTTTAGTGACTATTGTTGTTCTCTTTTTTGGCCCTTGTTTGTTTAACCTTTTGGTTAAGTTTGTGTCTTCTAGGCTCCAACAATTTCAAGTAAGGCTCATGATGGCTCAAGGAATTCAACCCATTCCAGCAGAGGGCAGCCTAAATCCTACAGGTCCTTGGAACAGTTGGCGAGGGACTTCTACACCTCTAGGTTAGGGTAGGGTCTGTGGCCCCTGTCCAGCAGGAAGAAATTTCAGAAGAGACCTTTGACTCCTTTAACATAGGAGGTAGATGGGCCCCAGGCTGAGCAGTTGGAGCTTGTCAGGCTGAGCAATTAGTGCTCCCCCTGATATATCAAGAAAAAGTTAACAGCAGGAGCAGAGAGGAACTAAGCTCTGCTGGAGTAAAAAAATAAGATGACCACATCTTTCATTCTTGAGGCCTAGAATACTCCCCAACTGCACATGCGCAGAAAAGTTTCCTCAAGGGTCAAAAAGAGAGGGGGCACTAGCCCATAATATGTCTCATCAACCTCCCAGAGACCCTCCCACTGGAATCCATCTTGGCTAAAAGATGCGTGTGCACATCGGGGAGAGCCTTGAGTCAGTTCAGATATGGGCAACGAGCAAGGTGATTGGCCAAAGAAAACTGCCCCTACATAAATGATTAAGCCACCCCTTTAGTGCACTCCTCATTAGCAAGGACACCCACACTCTTCTCTGAGTGTGTAGCTCCACTTTGCTTCTGTCCTAAATAAACTGCTTCTTTGTGTGCTCTCCCACACATACTGTGCTTCTGATAAACTCCGTGCCTATTTTACAACCTCAGTCACTTTGTAAAATACTTTTTTCAAAGAAGACAAGAGCCAGGGCTCTGCTTCTAGCCACCAGTCCCTGGTGGTCTAGCAGTTAGGAGTCCTGGTTTTCACCCAGGTGGCCCAGGTTTGAGTCTCCGGTAGGGAACTAAGATCTCACTTCAAGCCGCCACACACTGCTGTCACCCCAAGATCACTTTAACCCTTATGAATAAGGGGTGTAGAATCCCTCAGGGGGGAATGAGACAGGCTGGGACCTAAAACTTGGAACCTGGGACCCTTTGCTGCAGTGTTTGTACCTGGACAAACCCCTTCAAGCAACAAAATACAAAGGAAATATAAGGGACTACAAATAACTGCGTGTGCATGGACAGTTGAGACAAATTATGAATAACTAATAACAAGAATCCAACTGCCACTTTTGAGGAACCAGGAGCAAAAGCAGGATGCTGCATATGCACCCTGCACACAGCACCACCAAGCGGGTGGGCAGACCACCTAAGACACCCCGGACTTCCCTGGTGGTTGGGAATCCACCTGCCAATGCAGGGGACACGGGTTCGAGCCCTGGTCTGGGAGGATCCCACATGCCGCGGAGCAGCTGAGCCTGTGCACCACGGCTGCTAAGCCTGAGCTCTGGAGCCCGTGAGCCACAGCTGCTGAGGCCCGTGCACCTAGAGCCTGTGCTGCACACGGGAGAGGCCACTGCAATGAGAAGCCCACGCGCTGCAACCAAGAGTGGCCCCCGCTCGCCACAACTGGAGGGAGCCCGCGCGCAGCAGTGAAGACCCAACACAGCCAAAAATAAATAAATAATGTATATTTAAAAAAAAGACACCCCCACCCTCACCCCATACAAGGAACCAGCTCACCCCTACCTCAGAGAGTGAGCAAGGGAACTTGTTACTTGTTTTTGTTCCCTCCTGCTGCAACACTGAGTCCCAATAAAGCCTTGCCTGAATTTCTTGCCTGGCCTCTTACCAATTTCTGTTGATTAAGGGGTCCAGGAAACCTGGTTGGTAACAAGGTCTCTAAGGAAAGACCAGTGGAGGAATGAGGTGAGCCTTTAGGGCTGCCAAACTCTCACTGTGCCAGAGACACCCATCAGCATCTGGAAAGGACTCCTGCTTAGAACCATGTTTTGAAATGCATAAATAAAGTATGTTGCATTACAAAAAGACTAACGTTGAAACACAAATATCAAAATATCAAAACATACAAATTTGTGATATAGAAATACCTGTGACTCTTTACTCATTAAATTATAGAACAGACATTATAAGTAATGCCTCTGGATTAATAAATACCAGAAACATGAGGCAGTAGTGAGTATATAACTGCTATTTTGAAGTGTCTGCAACACCTGTAGTGAGTATGAAAATACCTGTGATTTCTGTTTGACAGTCGCAAACACTGCTAATTCTGATGGACTTTGCTGCCTCCATCCATAATTGAAGGAAATTCCAAGTTTCAGTTAGAGGTTAGTGAAAATTATTTTTTTTCTCAGCTCTTGGATGGCACCAATTCTGGATCCTTGGACCACAGGTTAAGACGCTCCGTGAAGATGGATGGAAGGACTGGCCACCTCCAAGTGCTATCCCAGCAACTCTACAGGAAGGCAAAATGAGCTGAGAGCTGGCATGTAATCCCAACACAAAAGGGCATTTTCACTCCGTGGGAAGCAAGAACAGAGGAGGAAGGGCCCATAGCCTGAGGTCTGGCGAGAAAGCAGAACTTTTCTGTGCCCACTGGGCTCCATCCTCCTTCCTAGATGGGGGCCAGAGTTGCTGTCTCCAGGCACAAGCAGCTGAACCATTAGCAGGGTAAGAGGCAGAACTCACCTGCTTGGAAGTGCCCAGAGGGAGTCTGGGTTGCAGGCAGGCCCCAAGGAATTCATAACTGCAGGGGCACAAAGAGCAGTGGAAAACTGGCCCAGAGCCAGGCAACCCCAGTTTCAAAGGGAAAAGTTGGGAGTCCAGAGGCTACAGTGAGGGACAAGCTAAAGGCCTGCCAGTTCTGGGTCAGCAGGGCCTACAGGCGCACACACCCCTCCCAGCAGTGGACAGAATGAATGCACGCATGCATGCCAGAATTAACGAATCAAGGGACAGTAGGCCTTCCCTCACTGTGATGTCACTTCCGCAGGCCCAGGGTGACGTCACCCCCTTAGGCTTCTCTCTTTCCATGACTGCCTCACCTTTAGCCCCTTCTGGTGCTAGCACCGGCTTTCATTTGGGATGTCCCTTCCCTCCCTCAGCATACAACCCTGGCAGATCAGTCAGGCATGGTGCTGACCCATTCTCAGCCAAGTGGTGGGTGTGTCTCTGAGTGGATGTGTGGCACAGAGGACCCTCTCCTGGAATTCTGAAGGGGCACTGGGGAGAAGGTACAGAAAGGCAGCCTGGCAGTTGGCAGGGTGGTGGGATCTGGAAAGACTACCCTCAGTCTCCACTGCCTGCACCCCTACAGCTGCCCAACTCCAGCCATCAGTTCTGGTGCGTGGCCCCCACCAGCTTACTTACCTTTGCCCCACCTCCCACTCTTCATCACTCCAGACCTCACACTTTCCAAAGTCAATCACCACCCTTCTCCCTCACCCCGGCCCTGGACAATCCCATTTCTGACAGAGGCCCTATATTCACCAAATGTCAGGGCAGAATTCTGTCCCCTTCCCAGGCCTCCCCTTTCCTGCTCCTCCCCAAAGCCAGAGTGTGAAGTGGGAGGGGACACAGATGAACTTCCCAAATTTACAGCACTGACAGACCACCCCCTTAACTTTTACTGTTTAATAATTTTTCTTAAATCAATTTACTTTTAAACTTAAATATGCATTTAGAAAAAAATTTAAACCCTTTGTATCACAGTCCAAATGAAAAACCATTATCCCTGCCACAAATAAAAGATGTCTGTGAAAACATAAGAACACAAAGCAAGACAGTTTACTCCAGAAAGCTCAGACAGCCCAGTCTGTTAACAAAGTCCATTAGCAAGTAGAGAGCAGTACCACTGTGTCAGTGTTGGAATCTGGTCTGCAGGAAAACTGAGGCCACTCATTTAACCAGGCCCCAGAGTCAAGCCCTCTCAGCCACTGGCCCTGCCTCACATGCTCCTGGCATAAATACCTCTGCAGAGGTGAATGCCCAGAACCTCCCACACTCCCAGGCTTCCATCCTGCCGGTCTGGGCTGGATGAGGAAGATAAATCCCCAGCATCTCCCGGTCTGAACCCACCCAAGAGGCCTCTCCCACTAGCCCCCCCAACCCCCAACCGAGGCCTTACAGCCAATGCTGGGAACCAGGACTCTTAGGAATAGTGCCCAAGCAGGGAAATGGCAAGGGCACTCCCCCAAGTGCTTGCCCAGAGCCTGAGTTAGACGAATCCCTTTCTTGCTTGCACCCCTCCTGGTTCCACAGAGCACTGGGAAAAGCCTGCAATTAGTACAGGTATGAAGGTGTAAGCGTCCTGTGGTCAGGGAGAGGAGGTGCTTGGCCCAGCCCCCATCACCTGGCAGCTCCTCTGCCTCCAGCCCTCCCTCTCCTGGCACCCGGGAGGCCAGCCCCACCCTGGGCTGGTGACTGAGCCAACACCCACATACACTGGCCCTTTTACTCCTGAAAACAGCCCACTTGCCCCATTTTGCAGAGCAGGAAT
>NW_006792345.1:291046-308929 GCF_000442215.2 Lipotes vexillifer | reverse complement strand
GCAGGAATGGCTCCTGGTCCTCAGCATGCCTTTATCCAGTAGAGTAGAGAAAGTAACCCCCAAAGGGAGGGGGAGTGAAGTGCCCATGGGCATCAGTGCAGGCAGCCACCACTCTGCCTTCTCCCAGCTGGAGGCAATGCCAGCTCCAGCCACATCTCTCGCCATCCTGAGGAAGGAGATAGATGGACCCCAGGCTGAGCAGCTGGAATCTGTCCCCTGTGGACAGATGCCAGGAAAAAAGATAAGGAGACCACATATTTCTCACTCTTGAGGTCAAGGAGACCTCCCCGACTACACATGTGCAGAACGGTTCCTCAGGGGTCAAAGAAGGGAGGGGGCACCAGACCATAATATGTCCTGTCAAATTCTCAGAGACCCTTGCACTGGAATCCATCTTAGCTAAAAGATGTGTGCACACACACACACACACACACACACACACGGGAGGACCCTGAGCCAGACCAAATATGGACTCAGAGCCAGACAAAGCAAGATGATTGGCCAGAGGAAACCCGGAAGAACTGCCCCCATGTAAGTGACTTGTAAGTCACTTACAAGTAAGTCGTACCAAGAGCGTACGACTCTTTCTCTGCGCCCACCTGTGTGTCTATCCACATGTGATTTTTGTCTTAATAAACACTTTACTTGTTTCGCTACTTTCCGTCTCTTTGCTGGATTTCTTCTCCAGAGCAGATAAAAAGCCAGGGACCTACCCCTAGCTACTAATCCCTGGTGGTCTAGTGGCTAGGATTCAGCACTTTCACCATCACAGCCCAGGTTCAATCCATGGTTGGGGAACTGATATCCTACTTCAAGCCACCGCAGGCCACGGCCACCCCACAGCCACCTGAGATCACTCCCACTGTTACCGATCAGGGCTTTTGGCTTTCCTTAATCAACAGAAATTGATAAGAGGCCAGAGAAGAAATTCAGGCAAGGCTCTATTAGGGCCCCTGCTGGAGCTGGGAAGAGTGAAAACAAGTAACAGGTTCCCTTGCTCGCTCCCCGAGGCAGGGCAAGCTAGTTCCTTATATGGTGTGATGGTAGGGGTGTGTCCAAGGGGTCGGGCAGAAGGGGTGGGTTAGGTGATCTGCCCACCCCCTTGGTGGTGGTGTGTGCAGGGGGCATGCACAGTACCCTGCTTTTGCTCCCCACACCCTGTTTTTGCCCCAACTCTTCAGAAGTGGCAGCTGGGTTTCTGGCCTTTTGTATCTTGTTGTCCATCATTTGCCCCAACTGCACATACATGCAGTTATTTTTAGTCCCTTATAGTTTTGTTGTATTTTGTTGCTGGAGGAGACGTTTGTCCAGGTGCAAGCATTGTAGCACTGCAGCAAAGGGTCCCAGGTCCCAGGTCCCAGGTCCCAGCCTGCCTCATTCACCCTTGAGAGACTCTACACCCTTATTCTTAAGGGGTGTAAGGGGCTAAAGGTCTCTTCTTCTGAAACTTCTTCCTGCTGGACGGGAGCCACAGATCCTACCCTACTGTAGAGGTATAGAAGTCCCTCGCTGACTGTACCAAGGACCTGTAGGGACCTGGGCCACTCTCCACTGAAATGGTTTAAATTCCTTGAGACATCATGAGCCTTACATGAAGTTGTTGGAGCCTAGAAGATACAAACTTAACCAAAAGGTTAAACAAACAAGGACTAAAAAGGAGAACAACAACAATAGCCTAGAAAGGGAAGAAACCAGGTTAACATTGGGAGGGCTTCCTTAACTGTTGACTAGACAAGGGAAGTGATATCGTCTTTGCCAAAATTATGAAGCCATTCTGCTTGGGTGTATATTTTTGTTAATCTCAGGGTTAAAGTTTGACGTGTTTCTCTATTTTTAGAATGGAAGGTCTGGACGTGTTGGTCCCAGGTCTCCTTTTTGGACCAAAAAGTCTTAGTCACAGATTTACAACAGTAGGGAAGACAACAAAACACTAGATGAAATACAGCATAAATTAGTATGACTGAAAAGAGAACGGTTATGAGAAAATGAAAACCTCCCACCAGACAGTTTTTATACCTTGTGGGATCCAAGAGAACAAACTAGAGAACCAGTTTTCAATTTCCCTGCCCATACTGAATAGTGAGGATTGTTGGTTAATTGTACTACTTTTGGGTTTTGAACTGCTTCTATGATATGTAAAATCTCAGCCCCATATTTTACAGGGGATTGTTTTGGCATTTGAAAGTCCTTTTTTTTTTTTTTTTCAGATAGCTGCATGGGCACGTAAAACAAGAAAGCCTGTGTATATATTTACAATTTTTCCTTCCCCTAAAGTTACGGTTCAGGTTAGGGCTATCAGTTCAGCTCTCCGGGCCAAAGTGTTGGGTAGCAAAGGTTTTGCTTCTATAACACTAGGGGTGCTCACAAGCATACTCTGCTCTCCTGGCTCCATCTTTAATGAAACTACTGCCATCAGTAAACCATTCTTCCTCAGGGTTTTCTATGGCCTGCTCTGTTAGATCAGGCCTACAGGCATAAACCTGGTTGAGGGTTTCGAGGCAGGAATGTTAGTTTAGGGCTTTCATCAGGCATCAGTGTAGCTGAGTTGAGGGTATGCCAAGTTTTGAGGGTTACCTCTAAGGAGTCAAGGAGTAAAGACTGGTATTTAGTAAGGCAGCCTCCAGTTAGCCAATGGTAGCCTTTAATCTTCAGAATCCCTTGTACTTGATGAGGGGTCTGGACTTCCAGGGGCTGTCCAAAGGTGAGCTTGTTAGTTTCTTCCACTAATAAAGCAGTGGCGGCTACTGCCTGGAGGCAACCAGGCCAACCTCAGGCCGTGGAATCTAGTTGTTTGGAAAAATAGCCTATAGGCTGAGGAACTTCTCCTAGCTTCTGTATAAGGACCCCCAGAGCTAACCCTTGCTTTTCAGCCACCTACAAAATGAATGGCTTTTTTAAATTGGGGAGGTGTGCTCATCCCTTCTTACAAGAACACCATGATCACAGCTAACTGCTGAACAACGACTGACAAAAAAAACCGCTGGAACCTACCAAAAAGATACCCTACGTCCAAGACAAAGAAGAAGCCACAACGAGACGGTAGAAGGGGCACAATCATGATAAAATCAAATCCCATACCTTCCAGGAGAGTGACCCACATCTGGAAAACAATTATACCACAGAAGTTCTCCCACTGGAGTGAAAGTTCTGAGCCCCACATCAGGCTTCCCAGCGTGGAGGTCCAGCAACGGGAAGAGGAGTCCCCAGAGAATCTGGTTTTGGAGGGCAGTGGGATTTGATTGCAGGACTTCCAAAGGACTGGGAGAAACAGAAACTCCACTCTCGGAGGGCACACACAAAGTCTCAGGTGCATCAGGACCCAGGGGAAAAAGCAGTGTAAAAGACTGGGCCAGACCTACCTGCTAGTATTGGAGGGTCTCCTGGAGAGGCAGGGGGTGACTGTGGCTTGCTGCAGGGACAAAGACACTGGCAGCAGCAGTTCTGGGAAGTACTCATTGGCATGAGCCCTCCTGGAGGCCACCATCAGCCCGACCAAACAGCCTGTAGGCTCCAGTGTTAGGTTGTGTCAGGCCAAACAACCAACACAGCCCCACCCATCAGCAGACAAGCAGATTAAAGTTTTACTGAGTACAACCCTGCCCACCAGAGGGACAAGACCCAGCTCCACCCACGACCAGTCCCTCCCATCAGGAAGCTTGCACAAGCCTCTTAGATGGCCTCATCCACAGAGGGCAGACATCAGAAGCAAGAAGAACTACAATCCTGCAGCCTGTGGAACGGAAACTATAATCACAGGAAGTTAGACAAAATGAAATGGCAGAGGAATATGTCCCAGATGAAGGAACAAGATAAAACCCCAGAAAAACAACTAAGTGAAGTGGAGACAAGTAACCTTCCAGAAAAAGAATTCAGAATAATTATAGTGAAGATGATTCAGGATCTTGGAAAAAGAATGGAGGCAAGGATCAAGAAGATGCAAGAAATGTTTAACAAAGACCTAGAAGAACTAAAGAACAAACAGAGATGAACAATATAAAAAGTGAAATGAAAAATACACTAGAAGGAATCAATAGCAGAGTAACTGAGGCAGAAGAATGAATAAGTTACCTGAAAAACAGAATGGTAGAAATCACTGCCGCAGAACAGAATAAAGGAAAAAGAATAAAAAGAAATGAAGACAGTCTAAGAGACTAGAAGGAATCAATAGCAGGATAACTAAGGCAAAAAACGGATAAGTGACCTGGAAAACAGAATGGTGGAAATCACTGCCACAGAACAGAATAAGGAAAAAAGAATGAAAAGAAATGAAGACAGTCTAAGAGACCTCTGGGACATTAAACACACCAACATTCACATTATAGGGGCCCCAGAAGGAGAAGATAGAGAGAAAGGACCTGAGAAAATATTTGAAGAGATAACAGCTGAAAACTTCCCTAACATGGGAAAGGAAATAGTTACCCAAGTCCAGGAAGTGCAGAGAGCCCCAGGCAGGATAAACCCAAGAAGGAACATGCCGAGACACATAGTAATCAAATTGACAAAAATTAAAGACAAAGAAAAAAATATTAAAAGCAAAAAGGGGGGCTTCCCTGGTGGCGCAGTGGTTGAGAGTCCGTCTGCCGATGCAGGGTACATGGGTTCGTGCCCCAGTCCAGGAAGATCCCACGTGCCACGGAGCGGCTAGGCCTGTGAGCCATGGCCACTGAGCCTGTGCGTCCGGAGCCTGTGCTCCGCAACGGGAGAGGCCACAGCAGTGAGAGGCCCGCGTACCACACACACAAAAAAAGCAACAAGGGATAAACGACAAACAACATACAAGGGAACTTCCATAAGGTTATCAGCTGATTTTTCAGCAGAAACTCTGCAGGCCAGAAGGGAGTGGCATGATATATTTAAAGTAATAAAAGGGAAGAACCTACAACTAAGAATACTCTGCACTTGGGCTTCCCTGGTGGCGCAGTGGTTGAGAGTCCGCCTGCCAATGCAGGGGACACGGGTTCGTGCCCCGGTCCAGGAAGATCCCACATGCCGCGGAGCAGCTGGGCCTGTGAGCCATGGCCACTGAGCCTGCGTGTCCGGAACCTGTGCTCCACAACGGAAGAGGCCACAACAGTGAGAGGCCCGTGTACCGCAAAAAAAAAAAAAAAAAAAAGAATACGCTACCCAGCAAGGCTCTCATTCAAATTTGATGGAGAAATCAAAAGCTTTACAGACAAGCAAGACATAAGAGAATTCAGCATCACCAGACCAGCTTTGTAACATGCTAAAGGAACTTCTCCAGGTGGGAAAGAGACCAGAAACTTAAAACAACCTTGTACATATATAGACTGCTATATCAAAACCTCATGGGAACAGCAAACCCAAAAACTACAATAGACACACACACACAAAAGGAAAAGCAAGGTGGTCCAGTGGTTAAGACTCTGCACTCGCAATGCAGGGGTCACAGGTTCGATCCCTGGTTGGGGAACTAAAATCCTGCACAGCGTGGCCAAAAAACAAAACAGGATAAAAAAAAAAACAAACATACAAACAAAACCCATAAGATACAGCAAAAGCAGTTCTAAGAGGGAAGTTTATATCCTACCTCAAGAAACAAGAAAAATATCAAATAAACAAGCTAACCGTACACCTGAAGTAACGAGAAAGAAGAACAAACATAACCTAAAGTTAGTAGAAGGAAAGAAATCAAAAAGATCAGAGAAGAAATAAATGAAATAGAGATGAAGAAAACAATAGCAAAGATCAATGAAACTAAAAGCTGGTTCTTTGAAAAGATAAACAAAATTGATAAACCTTTGGCCAGACTCATCAAGAAAAAAAGGGAGAGGACTCAAATCAATAAACTTTGAAATGAAAAAGGAGAAGTTAAAACTGACTCCACAGAAATACAAAGGATGGGGACTTCCCTGGTTCCACTGGCTAAGACTCCATGCTCCCAGTGCAGGGGGCCTGGGTTCGATCCCTGGTCTGGGAACTAGATCCCACATGCTGCAACTAACAGTTCACATGCCAGGGCTTCCCTGGTGGTGTAGTGGTTAAGAATCCCCCTGCCAATGCAGGAGACATGGGTTCGATCCCTTGTCCGGGAAGATCCCACATGCCACGGAGCAACTAAGCTCGTGCACTACAATTACTGAGCCTGCACTCTAGAGCCCGCAAGCCACAACTACTGAGCCCGAATGCCACAACTACTGAAGTCCACGGGCCTAGAGCCCATGCTCCACAACAAGAGAAGCCACCTCAATGAGAAGCCCACACACCACAAAGAACAGTAGCCCCCGCTCTCCACAACTAGAGAAAGCCTGTGCACAGCAACGAAGACCCAATGCAGCCAAAAATTAATTTAAAAAAAAAATTCACATGCCACAACTAAAGACCCCTCATGCCGCAACTAAAGATCTCACGTGCCACAACAAAGATCCCGCATGTGGCAATGAAGATCCCACGTGCTGCAACTAAGACCTGGCACAGCCAAATAAATAAATAAATAAATAATTTAAAAAATAAATGCCATCTGGCTTTCTTTAGGAAAAAAAGGAAATACAAAGGATCATAAGAGACTACTACAAGCAACTGTAGGCCAATAAAATGGACAACCTGGAAGAAATGGACAAATTCTTAGAAAGGTACAATCTCCCAAGACTGAACCAGGAAGAAACAGAAAATATGAACAGACCAATCACAAGCTCTGAAATTGACACTGTGATTAAAGAACTCCCAACAAACAGAAGTCCAGGACCTGATGGCTTTACAGGCGAATTCTATCAAACATTTAGAGACCTAACACCTATCCTTCTGAAACAGTTCCAGAAAATTGCAGAGGAAGGAAAACTCCCAAACTCATTCTATGAGGCCACCATCACCCTGATACCAAAACCGGACAAAGATACCACAAAAACAAAAATTACAGGCCAATATCATTGATGAACACAGATGCAAAAATCCTCAACAAAGGGACTTCCCTGGTGGTCCAGTGGTTAAGAGTCCATCTTCCAATGCAGGGACACAGGTTCAATCCCTGGTCAGGGAAATAAGATCCCACATGCCACCGGTCAACTAAGCCTGCACACCACAACTACTGGGCCTGTGCACCACAACTAGAGAGCCCGCGCTGCAACTACTGGGCCCGCGTGCCACAATGAAGAGCCCATGCAGTGCAACAAAAGATCCCACGTGCCACAACTAAGACCCAATGCGCCCAAAAATAAATAAATAGATAAATAAATAAATAAATATTTTTTAAAAATCCTCAACAAAATACTAGCAATCCGAATCCAACAACACGTTCAAAGGATCATACCCCGTGATCAAGTGGGATTTATCCCAGGAATGCAAGAATTTTCCAATATCTGCAAATCAATCTGTGTAATACATGACATTAACAAATTGAAGAATAAAAAAACCATATGATCATCTCAATAGATGCAGAAAAAGCTTTTGACAAAATTCAACACCTATTTATGACAAAAGCTCTACAGAAAGTGGGCAAAGAGGGAACATACCTCAACATAATAAAGGCCACATACAACAAACCTGCAGCTAACATCATACTCAACGGTGAAAAGCTGAAATCATTTCCTCTAAGATCAGGAGCAAGACAAGGATTCCACTTTCACCACTTTTATTCAACATAGTTTTGGAAGTCCTAGCCACGGCAATCAGAGAAGAGAAAGAAATAAAAGGAATCCAAATTGGAAACGAAGAAGTCAAACTGTCATTGTTTGCAGATGACATGACACCATACATAGAAAATCCTAAAGACACTACCAGAAAACTACTAGAGTTCATCAATGAATTTGGTAAAGTTGCAGGTTACAAAATTAGTACACAGAAATCTGCTGCATTTCTATACACTAGCAACGAAAGATCAGAAAGAGAAATTCAAGAAACAATCCCATTTAACATCACATCAAAAAGAATAAAATACCTAGGAATAAACCTACCTAGGGAGGCAACAGACCTGTACTCTAAAAACTGTAAGACACTGATGAAAGAAATTGAAGACGACACAAACAGATGGAAAGATATACCATGTTCTTGGATTGGAAGAATCAATATTGTCAAAATGACTATACTACCCAAGGCAATCTACGGATTCAATGCAATCCCTATCAAATTACCAATGGCATTTTTCACAGAACTTAAACAAAAAAATCTTAAAATCTGTATGAAGACACAAAAGACCCCAAATAGCCAAAGCAATCCTGAGAAAGAAAAATGGACCTGGAGTAATCAGGCTCCCTGACTTCAGACTCTACTACAAAGCTGTAGTCATCAAAACAGTATGGTACTGGCACAGAAACAGAAATATAGATCAATGGAACAGGATAGAAAGCCCATAAATAAACCCACACAAGTATGGTCAATTAATCTACGACAAAGAAGGCAAGACTATACAATGGTGGAAAGATAGTCTCTTCAATAAATAGTGCTGGGAAAACTGGACAGCTACATGTAAAAAAAAAAAAGAAATTAAAACTTTTTTTAAAATTTATTTTATTTATTTTTGGCTGCTTTGGATCTTCATTGCTGCGTGTGGACTTTCTCTAGTTGAGGCGAGTGGGGGCTACTCTTCGTTGTGGTGGGCAGGCTTCTCATTGTGGTGGCTTCTCTTGTTGGGAGCACGGGCTCTAGGCACGTGGGCTTCAGTAGTTGTGGAAAGTGGGCTCAGTTGTTGCGGTTTGCGGGCTCCAGAGTGCAGGCTCAGTAGTTGTGGTGCACAGGCTTAGCTGCTCCGTGGCATGTGGGATCTTCCCAGACCAGGGCTCAAACCCATGTCTCCTGCCTTGGCAGGTGGATTCTTACCCACTGCACCACCAGGGAAGCCCCTGGCAGGCGGATTCTTAACCACTGCGCCACCAGGGAAGTCCCAAAATTAGATCACTCTTAACACCATACAAAAAAATAAGCTCAAAATGGATTAAAGACCTAAATGTGAGACCAGACACTATAAAATTCTTAGAGGAAAACAGGCAGAACACTCTCTGACATAAATTGCAGCAGTATCGTTTTCCATCCGTCTCCCAGAGCAATTGAAATAAAACAACAGTAAACAAATGGGACATAATTAAACTCAAAAGTTTTTGCACAGCAAAGGAAACCATAAACTAAACGAAAAGACAACCCACAGAATGGGAGAAAATGTTGGCAAATGATGTGACTGACAAGGGATTAGTCTCCAAAATTTACAAACAGCTCATGCAGCTCAATAGCATCAAAACAAACAACCCAATCAAAAACTGGGCAGAAGACCTAAATAGACATTTCTCCAGAGAAGACATACAGATGGCCAAGAGGCACATGAAAAGATGTTCAACATGGCTATTTATTAGAGAAATGCAAATCAAAACTACATTGAGAGAGGCTTCTCTGGTGGCACAGTGGTTGAGAGTCCGCCTGCCAATGCAGGGGACACAGGTTTGTGCCCTGGTCCGGGAGGATCCCACATGCCGCGGAGCAGCTAGGCCCGTGAGCTATGGCCGCTGAGCCTGCGCATCCGGAGCCTGTGCTCCGCAACGGGAGAGGCCACAACAGTGAGAGGCCCGCATACTGAAAAAAAAAAAACAAAAAACACTACATTGAGATATCCCCTCACACAAGTCAGAATCACCATCATCAACCAATCCACAAACAATAAATGCTGGAGAGGGTGTGGAGAGAAGGGAACCCTCCTACACTGTTGGTGGGAATATAAATTGGTACAGCCACTATGGAGAACAGTATGGAGGTTCCCTAAAAAACTAAAAATAGAGCTGCCATATGATCCTGCAATCCCACTCCTGGGCATATATCTGGAGAAAAACATGGTCCAAAAGGATACATGCTCCCCAATGTTCACTGCAGCACTGTTCACAATAGCCAAGACACGGAAGCAACCTACTGTCCATTGACAGAGGAATAGATAAAGAAGATGTGGTATATATATACAATGGAATATTACTCGGCCATTAAAAAGAATGAAATAATGTCATTTGCAGCAACATGGATGGACCTAGAGACTGTCTACTGGGTGGTGTCAGACAGACAAAGTGAAATATTATATGAGGGCTTCCCTGGTGGCACAGTGGTTGGGAGTCTGCCTGCCAATGCAGGGGACATGGGTTCGAGCCCTGGCCCGGGAGGATCCCACGTGCCGCAGAGCAACTGGGCCTGTGCGGCACAGCTGCTGAGCCTGCGCTCTAGAGCTCTCGTGCCACAGCTGCTGAGCCTGCGTGCCACGGCTGCTGAGGCCCATGCGCCTAGAGCCTGTGCTTAGCAGCAGGAGAAGCCACCGCACTGCAACAAAGAGTAGCCCCTGCTCGCCGCAGCCAGGGAGGGCCCGTGCACAGCAACAAAGACCCAATGCAGCCAAAAATAAAAATAAAATAAATAAAATATATATATCATATGATATTGCTTATATGCAGAATCTTAAAAAAATGATACAAATGAACTTATTTACAAAACAGAAACAGACTCACAGACTTAGAGAACAAACTTATGGTTGGGTGGGGAGGGTGGCGGGAAGAGATAGTTAGGAAGTCTGGGATTGACATGTACACACTGCTATATCTAAAATGGATAACCAACAAGGACTTACAGCACACTGAACTCTGCTCAATATTATGTAACAACCTAAATGGGAAAGAATTTGAAAAGGATAGATACATGTATATGTATAACTGAATCACTTTGCTGTACACCTGTAACTAACACAACATTGTTAAACAACTATACTCCAAAATAAAATGAAAAGTTAAATAAATAAATAATGGAGACCCAGTGCAAGAGCTCTGGTGAGGCCCTGTTTGGTATTATTAAAAGACTTTTCTTGTTCCCCAGTCCAAAGTAATGGTTCTGTATCTGGGCCTTCAGTGGCTTCACATAGAGGCTTAGCCATTATCCCGAATCCTGGAATCCAAATTCTGCAAAATCCTGCCATGCCTAAGAGTGTACGAAGATGTTTCTTTGTCTCTGGGGCACTTTGGCTTAATATAGTTTGTTTTCTATCTGGAGATAACTGTCTACTTCCAGGGTTTATAATATATCCCAGATATTTAAATTGTTGCTTTGAGATTTGTGCCTTTTTGTGGGAGACCCTGCAGCCCTGGGCCCCAAGGAAATTAAGGACTTCAATGGTATTCCGATCTGAGGCCTCCATGGTAGGGCTACATATTAATATATTATTCACATACTGTAGAAGAGCTCCTTTTAGTCCTTTTAGAACAGCTCCCTTAGTTCTTTTCTTAGGGCCTGGGAGAACAAGTGTGGGCTGTCCCGAAACCCCTGAGGCAACACTGTCCAGGTATAGTGTTGCATTTGGCCCAAGTGGGGGTTAGTCTACTTGAAGGCCAACAGATACTGTGATGAGGAATGAACTGGGATGAAAAAAAAGACATCCTTGAGGTCAAGCACAGTAAACGATTTTGCATCCCCCAGAACCTGGACTAATGTAAGGATTGGCCACAGGGGATGTATAGGGATCACTGCATCATTTACTGCTCTAAGGCCTTGTACCATTTATTATTCCTCAATTAACTTAACAACTGGCAGAATAGAGGCATTGCATGGAGACTAACAGGGCACTAAGAGGCCATGGTTTAAGAATTTATCTATGAGGGGTTGCAAACTCTTTTTTGCTTCCAACTTTACGGGGTAATGCCTCTTGTTAGGATAAGCGACTTCTGGCTTAAGGCTAATTTTTACAGGTTTGGCATTTATAGCCTTCCCAGAGATTCCTTTGTCTCAAAGGAAACTGCAGGGTTTACTGTGTGTAGAATATGGCTGGGAATAAGCCATTGCTCTTCCAGCTGATTTGTCTTAGCCAGAGTCAAGAAAAGGAGCTGCTCGCGGTCTCCTAATTATAACATGGCTCCAAGTGAGCCCAGAAGGTCTCTCCCCAGTAGTGGGGTAGGACACTCAGGCACAACTAAAAAGCCATGTGAGATCAAACACTATTCAGATTGGCAAGTGAGAGGCCCAGTGAAGTAATGGGTATAAGGCTTTTCCATCGACACCGATCACTGTACAGCTTTCAGAGAAGAGAGGCCCAGCGTGAGAGATCAGGACAGAGTAAGTGGCTCCTGTATCAGTTAA
This sequence comes from Lipotes vexillifer, assembly GCF_000442215.2. Classification (NCBI taxonomy): domain Eukaryota; kingdom Metazoa; phylum Chordata; class Mammalia; order Artiodactyla; family Lipotidae; genus Lipotes; species Lipotes vexillifer. The sequence goes on along the minus strand of NW_006792345.1, from coordinate 296,890 downwards.
AAAAATGGATTTTCTTACCTGCCACATCAAAGACCACCCAGGGCTCCTTGATGGAGATGGACATCTCACGTGGGGGGAACCGCCAGAATCCCCGGGCTGCCTCAGTCACGTAGCATGGACACCTCAGGAGCAGGAGTCCCCCACCGCTTTGGGAATAGGGAAGGTCCCACTTCCTATGACCTGTTCGTTTGCAGACTGGGCATGGACCAGGGGACTCTTTCTGATATCTGTGGGCCGAGTGGCCAGTTGACTTGCATTTGAAGCATTCCCCCTTGCTAGTTTTACCTCCAGATGAAAGGTTAGACTTCCTTGGCTCCCTTGGGTTGTCCTGAGGTTGCAAGGCATGGCTGACAGCAACGGCCATCAGTTTAGCATGAGCACTAGCCTGCCTGTTTTCACATTGGTTCTCTCTTCCTCTTCAGCTTGATCTCGATTATTAAATACCCCAAAGGCCAGCTCTAGGAGTTGGGGCATAGGGGTTTGTGGGCATAATATCAGTGGCAGACTGGCTGATAAAATGTTGTCCCAGCAGGGATTGACACACAGGAGTGGAGGGATCAATGTTAGTAAATTTTCTAAAAACCTTCATACCCGAAAGAGGACTGGATTTTCTTTTTCTTCTTGGGTCACTCCTTTAACCTTTTCATAGTTAACTGGCTTTTTTTTTTTTAAAATAAATTTATTTATTATTTATTTTTGGCTGCATTGGGTCTTCACTGATGCGCACGGCCCCTCTCCAGTTGTGGTGAGCAGGGGCCCCTCCTCATTGTGGTGCGCTGGCCTCTTATTGCGGTGGTTTCTCCCATTGCGGAGCACGGGCTCTAGGTGCTCGGGCTTCAATAGTTGTGCCTCACTGGCTCCAGAGCGCAGGCCCAGCAGCCGTGACGCATGGGCCCAGCTGCTCTGCGGCATGTGGGATCTTCCCGGACCAGGGCTCGAACTCATGTCCCCTGCATTGGCAGGCGGATTCTTAACCACCGCACCACAAGGGAAGCCCAGTTAACTGGCTTTTTGATACACTTTCTCATCCCTTCTAATACACATTGGATGATGTGGTTCCTGGCTTCTGTTCCCTCTGGGGAATTATATTCCCAACAGGGCTCCTGGCTTAGAAGAGGATCCACCCATGATGAGTAACCTGCAACTGAGAAAGCATTCCTAGAAATGAAGTCCGGCATCCCAGAGACATTTACCAGGAGGCTTTTGTCAGAAGGGGGTCAGAGCGTCCTCCAAATTCCCTTCTTACCTAATGGGATTTTGAGCATCCTCTACTCTCCCATTACCTAACCCGATGTTTCTGGTCAACCCAGTCCCTTGCACAAGGGGTAGGGCGGATGGGCAGGACATTTGTCTCAGTGCACTGCCAGGACTCTCCTTGAGGGGATCTGTTATCTATAAAGCCTATGCCTTATAATACGTTTCCTTATGCGAGGGTGTATTCCTCAAGATTGAGCGTCTACAAAGTTTATAGTGAGGGCTTCTCAGCAGCAGCCAGTCCAAAAGGCTGTCTGTAGCAGTGTATGGGCTGCCAAGACCTGAAGTGAAGGGGGTCTTAGAGGTGCAAAAAAGGAACTCCTGAAGGAATTGAAGTTGGGCGCAGTAGAAAAAGCCACAGGGGTCAGGACCTCAGGGTCTAGAGGTGAGAGTATTCCCATAGGGGATTTTTGGACATAGAGTAAGGTGAGAGACCAGACAGCAGAAGAACCGAAAACCCTCTCCCCTATCTGCTTGGCAGCTATGATAAAATTGGGAAGAGCCTGATGATTCCATCTGACATAGGCAACAGTAAGTCTAGACAGTGTTTCCCGTGTAATTTAACATACCAATGAACCCAGTTAGTTTAGGATCTGTCTTTGGGATGCTCCCAGGGCCCTTTGAAGTACCCCAAAGTTAGCTGGAGATCAAAAGAACTTTAATTAGAATTTGGTATTTGGGAAGTCTGTCAAAAATTTCAAAAAGTTTTTTTTTTTGGCTGTGCTGCACAGCTTGTGGGATCTTACTTCCCCAACCAGGGATTGAACCCGTGCCCCCTGCAGTGGAAGCATGGAGCCCTAACCACTGGACAATCAAGGAATTCCCTCAAAAAGCTTTAAAACACCTGGTCAGATAGGATAATAGGTCATTGTGAAACAATATTTATTCCTTGAGCTAAGGTGAAAAAAGGATTTCAAAAGTAAATACAGGGACTTATTTCACCATTGGTGGCACAGTGGTTGAGAATCCTCCTGCCAATGCAGGGGACACGGGTTCGAGCCCTGGTCCGGGAAAATCCCACATGCCGCGGAGCAAATAAGCCTGTGCACCACAACTACTGAGCCTGGGATCTAGAGCCCACGAGCCACAACTACTGAGCCCACGCACCTAGAGACCGTGCTCCGCAACAAGAGAAGCCACCGCAATGAGAAGCCTGCACACAGCAACCAAGAGTAGCCCCCCGCTCACCACAACTAGAGATAACCTGTGTGCAGCAATGAAGACCCAACACGGCCAAAAATAAATAAATAAATAAATGTATTTTTTTTAAAAAGTAAATACAGACCACTTAAAGGCACTGAAACTCACACAATCTTTTATCAAAAGCAGCATTCCAGGAAAACTATTCTCTTATGAGAGAGAGAAAATAAATCCAGTCCTGCATCAGCCTACTCTTAATAAAATCCATTTACCTAGTCAAATTTAATCCAACCTTAGAAAATCTTGAGCATACACAAAACTCTTTTCCCAATGTTCCTTTTCCACAAACCTTTTGCAACTTCCTGTAGTCATATTATTTTGTCCCTTATTCTTTTCCCATTCAGAAACAACCAGCTCTAGGACAAAAATCACCTTTTTTTTTTTTTTTGCGGTACGCAGGCCTCTCACTGCTGTGGCCTCTCCCGTGGCGGAGCACAGGCTCTGGACACGCAGGCTTAGCGGCCATGGCTCACGGGCCCAGCCGCTCCGTGGCATGTGGGATCCTCCTGGACCGGGGCACAAACCCGCGTCCCCTACATCGGCAGGCGGACTCTCAACCACTGCGCCACCAGGGAAGCCCTCTTTTAACAAAATATATTTCCACTCCTCATACCTTCTTTTACTGAAAACGCACATCCTACTTTCCTCAAGCAACCATGAACTGTCTTTACATTAGCATTCCCTGATTGGAATATCCCATAACCTCTAGAAACATGCAACTTCCCAAAGCACTAATTTTTTGCTCAGTGTGGTATGTGGTACAAGACATGTGTTTAATAAAGCCAAACATCTTTAGTTTCCCCCTCATAAGAAGACAGAAGTTGTAAATTTAGATCTGTTTAGCAATTAATGTGCCAATATTTCATCTTATTTGAAATGGCCTAGATACTCAATGAATTCCTATCATTTAACTTAATACTGCTTCAAGTTACCAAAATGTGGAGAGACTATTTTAGACGGATATTTCCAAAACATAATTATTCCTATAGAGTTTACCAAAAAGCTCTTACCTCAGTAACATTTACTTAAAAATGTAATCATATCAGGTTATTTTCCCTGTTGACAGATTTTATAACAGAAACAATATGCATTTATTGACTTCCAGTAACCCTAGGAACAATGAAAATATATTATTCTTAATGTTGATGACTCTAAAGACAGGTCTGTATTAAGCCCACACCTTAAACTAGCTCTAATACCAGATATTAATTTAATACTGAATATTTCCCAGATCACATGAACGTGGAATATATTCTGGCGAGTTTTATATTTCTGAGAATGTATATACGTGCTCAGTTTCCTTTAAGCCATTTACATACAGCTCATTTACAAGTTAATGTTTACATAAAGAGAAACAGAACCAGAGATCTCATAGTTTTCCCACTTGAATTTAAAAAGGTCTCTTTTTTTCCCTCAGTCTGGGGGACTACAGATGGATCAGATAGTTCCTGAGAGCCCAGGCAGAACAGTTACATTGCAGAGGCAGAGGAGAGAAATGCAAGCTCCTCTCTTTTTTATTCTTTTTAAAATCCCACTAAGTAACCCAAGGCTGGAGTCTCAGGCAATGTGAGCTGTGTTTGTATTTCAAGGCTTAAGTGCTCCACAGGGCCCACAATTTCAGCAGAGACTTGCAGAAGCAGTTGGACAGACAAAACTACATAAGGCAAAGATCCTTTTACTCGACATGTACCACCGACAAAAACTTGACACAAACAAGAACTTTTCAGGATAAAGGGGATGGGAGTGCAGGTGTAAGGATCAAGGGAGAGGTGAAGGGAGGAGAGAAAGACTAAAAAACAAGAGACAGCAGGAAAATAAAGGTGAGAATACTGGGACAATAGAACTTCCAGCCACTACATGATATGAGGTTTGAATTCTATCACTGTCATAAATCTCCCATCAGGGAGAGCCCACTGGACCAAGGTCTGCATGGTGAGGCGAGCCTCTCCCACCTCTGCTTGTCACCCATTGACGGCCAGAGGGAGCATGGTCTCACGTGCTGAGAGGAGTGATACTGTAGCTGCCCAATGTTCACTCTCTCCAAAGGATAAGACAGAGGAGTAGGAAAGGACAGAGAAATAAATAGAGAGATATAAGCAGAGGGAAAGGGACAAACGGGAGGGGGAAAGCATTGCATGAATGAGGGTACTGAGGCCCCCAGGGGCCAGAAAGGCAGACTTACCAAATGTAGTGACGAGGTGAGGTTCAGGCGATCTCTTGTCACCCACGGGGAAGCTGCTTTCAGTGGTCCCAGAGGTGACCAGATCCTCTCCCGTGACGAGGGAGAGATCCCATGTTGGGTGCCAGAAATCTGTTACTGGTCAGGGTTCTTGGCCTTCCTTAATCAATGGAAATTGATAAGAGACCAGACAAGAAATTTGGGCAAGGCTTTACTGGGGCCCCTGCTGCAGCAGGGTGGCAGTGAAAACAAGTAACAGGTTCCCTTGCTCGCTCCCGGGTGGGGCTCGCTGGTTCCTTACATGGGGTGAGGTTAGGGGTGTGTCCGAGGGTTGGGCAGGAGGGGTGGTGGTCTGCCCACCCCTTTGGTGGTGCACAGGGGGCATGTGCGGTACCCTGTTTTTGCTCCCGGCTCTTCAGAAGTGGCAATCAGGTTTTTGGTCTTTTTCTATCTTGCTGTTCATAATTTGCCCCAACTGCCCATGCACACAGTACTTTTTAGTCCCTTGTAGTTTCTTTGTATTTTGTTGCTGGAGGAGATGTTTGTCCAGGAGCAAGCACTGCAGCAAAGGGTTCCAGGTCCCAGGTCCCAGCCTGTCTCACCTTTATTTGCCTAGACTTCTCAGACCTGGCGGAGGGACCTGAGGGGCCTCAAGTTAATGTGACTGAGGTCCAGATCTGGGTTTCGAGAGTTCACAACGAAAATGTTACTGAGAAGGGGTTGGAGGACCTCCTCACACGGCCTCCACCACAGAAGACGCGAACTCGCGAAGGCCCCAGCTTTGACCTACCTGAGGCCGGTCCCCAGGGCCGTGAAGTCCGGGACGCATGAGCCCACGCGGGGGCCGCTGTCCGGAGCCAGGAGGTTGGGATCCCGGGCGTTGGTCCCCCACCCCGCCCCCTCGTGGTGCTGGTGGCGGCAGCGGATGATGCGGCCCCTTTAAATCCCGGCCGCCCCGCCCTTCGCAGCCGACTCCGCGGCGGCCCGGGATCCAGGCCGGGCCGCGGCTCTCACCGCCCAGCCTAGCCCAGCCTGGCCCGGCCCAAGCGCCGAGCCTAGGCGGTCCACTCCCAGCGCCCCAGAGGAGCCGTCAGCGCGGTGCCCGGCCCAGTCCCCAGCCCGGCAGGCCCGCCCGCATCCCTGCCCGGCCCCGGGCTCCCAGCCCCTCCCCGCCCCGGGGCCGGGGCCCCTGCAGCCTCCAGGTCCCTGCG
>NW_006792345.1:262839-290981 GCF_000442215.2 Lipotes vexillifer | reverse complement strand
CTGCGCCCCGGCCCCGGCCCCCCCCGGGCCATGCGGCCTCGGCCCCGCCGGCGCCCACCGCGCACCTGAGGAGATGAGGCTCCGCAATGGCGCCTTCCTGACGCTGCTGCTCTTCTGCCTGTGCGCCTTCCTCTCGCTCTCCTGGTACGCGGCGCTCAGCGGCCAGAAAGGTGAGCCCCTCCCCCGCCGTCCGCCGCCTCGCGCCCCCTCCCACACCTGGGCGCCGGCGGCCGGAGCGGGGTCCGGGCAGCTGCCGCGGAAGGCGGCCGGAAGCCGACGTGGGCGCCCCTTCCCCGCCCGGGCGGTGCGAGAGGACGCCCCTCCCATCCTCGCTCCCACTTGTTTGCTGCTGGAATAACGAAATTCTCCTCTGGCCTGGGCTGGGCCGCGCCGGTGAGCGGGAGTCTGGTGCCCCGTGCGCGCTCAGGACCGGTCTTCGTGAGTACAGTTCTGCCCGTGTTAGGGCGGGTCGCTCCCTCTGGTGAGCTGGGGACCTCAGAGTTCTCAGAGAGGGACACAGACACAAGGTCACAGAGGTGGCTGTGCCAGAGGGTCCCCAGGGTACCGCTCCAGGCACCTGGGTACACCAATCCTGAGACACGAGTGAGGAGGCAGCCAGACATCCAGGCAGTGCCATCACTTCACGCCACCTCTCCACCCCAGCCCACTGTGGGTGCGGCTCCCTGGGGCCTCCACAGCCCTCCTCCAGGACATCTGGCCCCAGGACTCCTCCACAGGGATGTGTGTGCTGCGGAGTCCTTCCTGTGGCTACTGGCCTGGGGGGATGCATGGAGGGCCTCATGAGCGCCCCACCCAGTCCTGGCTACCGGTTAACTTATTTTGTGTGGTCTCACCTGAAGTTTGGTTAAGCTGGCCAGTCCACCATCATGGCCCTCTGCATCTGGCCAGCACACTTAGGACTGAGGGAGCAGGCCCCAGCACTGGCTGGAGTTGCTCTGTGTTGGTTGGGATGGCTGGGGCTGAGTGGGGCCTTGGCTGAGGGTTGAAGGCTGAGGAGGCACTCGCAGGCCCTTTTCTACCCAGCCTTTAGCACAGGAGGCACCGGGAAAAGCTGCTTCCTTCCTGCCGTCTGGCTTTCCTGCAGGAGGCCTAAGCAGGATCAGGCTGAGGCCAACTGACCCTCTGCCTCCCTCCCACCTCCTGCTTCCCTGTTACCCAACAGAGGCTGCGGGAGAAGCTGGAGCCTTTCTGACCCTCCAAGTCCCAGTGTCCCCGCCCAGCTCAGCCCAGCCCTGTTTGGGTGAAGGCCTGGGCTGCCCTAGGGGCTCCAGAGGGCCTGAGGGGAGACCCCCTAGGACTTGGTACATGGAGGGCATGGCTGGGGCGGAGTTCTCCGTAGGTGGGGTGTGTCACCTGGGGGAGGGCATTTTGGACCCTTGAGAGAGTGGCCATGTAAGCAGCCTGGCATGGAGGCCAAGGTGGGGCCATATCTGATGGGCTGGGGCACATTTGTTCAGCTGTGAGTGGAGCGATGACCCTTTGCACCCTGTCCTGGGCTAGGCCGCAGTTCCTGTGTGCCTCCTATGGCAGCCACTGGCCCTCAGCCAGGTGTCAGGAACTGCAGCACCAGCCTCCCACCAGGACACCTTCTCTGTGAGTCTGGCTGGCCACAGTGTCCAGGAGTGAGGGGGATACCCATGGCTCCATTTAGGGCCTACTCTCCCTAAGTGGGGCATCGAGGAGGGCCTGGGGAGCAGGAGAGCACCCCTACTCAAAGAAATGTGGGGCTCAGATGCAGGGGTCCTTGTCCCTTGGGTGTGGCAGTCCAGAAGCCTGTGTGACATGTGACAAGAGGGTCACCTGGGCCTTCCGCATCAAGGGCTGTTACTGTTTTGGGGGTCCCAGTAGGGTCTGGTCTTTGGAAGCTTGAAGAGAAGACTGAGTCTGGGCTCTTATATGAACCTTTCTCATTCTTACATTCAGATGACTGTATTAAGCCCATGGGGAAACCAGACTAAGTCTGAGGCCAGACTGGACCTTGGCTTCCAGCTTGCAGTGAGTAGGAGGCTCAGGAGAGGGCTGGCCCAGGCACCGATGCTTAGAGGAAAGGCAGAGGAAGCCATATCTGTAGGGAAGGGAAGAGGTGGGCAAGAAGCCAGAGAGGAAGGGAAAGCAGGAACAGGTGGCATCCTGGAAGCCAAGGGCCAGGAAGAACACATAGGCCTCAGCAAGACGGACCCCAGATATGGGGTTTCAGGCCCACTTTCGTATCCAGCCTTGACCAAATTTGTGCAGCAGCTCCACTAATGCTCAAACTGTAGCCCTCAGCCAAGCACCTGCTGAAGGTCCCCAGGGAAAACAGCAGACCCTCCAGGGGGGTGGCCTCAGCCACACAGCCCTCCCCAATGTCTAGGCTGTCCCCTCTCTTGGATTTCAGCAATGATGGATGCCTGTCTTGACCACTGGGAGGGTGGGTGCAAGTCCTGGAGAGGAGGTGAACACCTGCACCCTCTCCATGCCCCTGCCCTACTGCAGGACTTTTTAAAAAAATATATTTATTTATTTATTTGGCTGCTCCAGGTCTTAGTTGCTGCCCGCGGGATCTTCGTTGCCACATGTGTGATCTTCCTTGCCACGTGCAGGATCTTTTAGTTGAGACATGCGAAGTCTTAGTTGCGGCATATGGGATCTAGTTCCCTGACCAGGGATTGAACCTGGGCCCCCTGCATTGGGAGGTCAGAGTCTTAGCCACTGGACTGCAAGGGAAGTCCCCTCACCGCAGGTTAACAGCAGACCTTTGCTGGGCCTGGAACCTGCCTGTGCCCCTCTGAGCCTGTTTCCCCTTCCCTAAGTACAGAGCACAAGGTCTGTGCCCCAGCCTGGCTCTTGAATCTGTTTCTTTAACAAAGAGGGAACCAAAGGGAAGACTGTGGTCCATGGGCTTCAGGTATCCTGATTACTCTGCCTTCTGGTAGAGGAAGGGGCAGGAAAGCCTCCAGTAGTGTGATCACAGCTGCCCCCAGGACTTGGGCAGAAGAAGGCTCCTAGGAAGGGAGGCCAGGGTAGGGAGCAGGCCGTGCCCAGGCCTTGGTGGTCAGGGTGATTCAGGTCAGCAGGGCTCACCGCTGCCACTGGCCTGTCCCCCTGGGGCACGCTAAGGTTGGACAGAGCTCAGCCTACTTAAAGATCAGAGAAGGCCACGGGTTTGCAGGCGTGGAGGGGGGACAGGGGCAGCAACAGCAGTCAGAGGGGGATGAGGTCTCCTTACCCTCCCTCCATTTCACAGACGGCCCCACTGCAGGGAGCTGCCTTGGGTGTAGCCAGTAGCACAGGGGCTGCCCCTGCAAGACTCAGCAGCTCCACAACACTGGGGTAGCATTGGGGAGGGCATGAGGGACAATAGGTGGGTGGGTAGGGACCCAGGCAGGAGGGAGGCCACCTGCCTGTGTAGGCAGCTCTGAACTCCCTCCTCCTGGGCCTCAGCACCTCCAGTCCCTCCTCCTACTGGCAGCTGGGCAGGTGAGTGCTGGGGGTGGCCAGCTCCCTGTTCAAGGGGTCAGGTTTCCAGGGTAACCTGGCCTCAGAACCCAGAGCAGAGCCTCAAAGATCTGGTAACCTGACTCCTGACTCCCTCCCCCAGCAGGGCTGTCCCTGAGCACAGAAGCTTGAAGTGGCCTGGCCTTTGGCCCCAGGGGCAGGGTGTGGGAAGGGAGATCGGGCAAGCTGCTAACTCTGGAGTGCCTCATCAAGGATCTGCTTGGCTCCCCTGCCCCTCCCCCCACAGCCTCTCCGTCCTGCGTAGTGGCTACCCCTCCCTCTTCCCCAGGACTTAGCACTTCAGGCTGTGCCCCAGCTGCAGAAAGGGGGTGTCCTGAGATGACCGAACTTTGCCTTGGTCATGACCTTTGGTGTACCCGATTCTGGGGAGGTGACACCATCCCAGGGCATTCTAGGGGCTGTGACCACCCCTCCGCAAGGGATCAAGGAACATAAGAGCTGCCTGAGGGTGAGAGGGGAGATCTGGAAGGCAACTAGGCCTTGAAGGCTACATGGGTTTTCATCAGGCCCAGAAGAGAAAAGGGGATTCCAGTCAGAAGAGACAGCATGTGTGAAAGCATAGACATCAGACAAGGAAAAGGTGTGTGTGATGGCAAATAAAGAGGGCAAAAGCCTATTAGAAAAGGCCTTGAGAGTGCACAGCCTGGCAGAGCCTGGCAGAGCCTGGCAGGACCTGGCTGCCTCAGCAGCAGATAACAACGTTGTTGATGTTGTTTGTCTCATTCTTGCTCGCTGGGCCCTGCCAGCCCAGTGGAGCCAGGTACTTGGCACCCTGGAGATACCTCTCCACTGTCAGGCAGCCCTACCTCTGTGCTGCTTCTGGCCCATGTGCACCCCTAGTGCCTGCACATGGGGCCCAGTTGGAGGTTCTGACACAGGCCCCCCTGGGGTGGCATGGTCTAGGCCTAGGACACATCTCCAGAGAAGCAGGCCTCAGCGCACTTAGAGCTCTTGTCCCCTTTCTGCTGCTGACTTGCTGAGGGACCCCTGACTAGTTTCTCAACTTCATTTGCTCCTCTGAGCATTGGGGGCTGTAACTGCAACAGTCCCCACCCACCCACCCCCACTGGACTGTGTGAGATTGCAAGTCCAGAGCTGGTGCCTAGTGTAGAATGACAACCATGAGGACAGTGGCAAATGGGTGCATGGGGCTCAGTACTACTTGCAGGATATGGGGGAGAGTCAAGGGAGGTTTTCTGTCCCCATGGGGCCTTGGGGATGGGGCTGCCTGTGATCTCTGTGAATGGGGATGGGAAGCAAAGTGCAGAGGCTGAAAGAAGGAACAGGGGAAGGTTGGCCTCAACACCAAGGGCTCCTTGAGGAAGGTCTGGGTCCTTGTGCCCTGGGTGGGACCTTGGGTGCCCTACTTCCTGGAAGGAAGAGATGCTGCAAGGAGAAGCAAGGGGGGCTTTGGGAGGAGAGGGGAGGGGTGGGGAGGATTCAGTCTGAGCCTTTTCAGCCTCAGCTTGGGTTTGTCTCACCTGGGGCTGGAAGTGGTCCTGTAGCCCTCCCACTTCAGATGTCTCCTCAATGCAGAAAATAAAGGGAGAGCACTGGAGAGGGCTAATTCCCCCAGTGGAGGCTTTTCTTCCCCAAGTGTGAGTGTCACTGTGACTTCAGAGTGACCCTTATGTAACCCCATGTGGCTCACAAGTGGCAGGCATATGAACAGGTGTGTAGGCGAACACTCAAGGAGCAGTACCTCAGCTGTATGCTGCCCCCTGGTGACAGCCTGTGTACCACCCACAGGCGATGTGGTGGACGTGTACCAGCGGGAGTTCCTGGCGCTGCGTGACCGGTTGCATGCAGCTGAGCAGGAGAGCCTCAAGCGCTCCAAGGAGCTCAACCTGGTGCTGGACGAGATCAAGAGGGCCGTGTCGGAGAGACAAGCGCTGCGAGACGGAGACAGCAATCGCACCTGGGGCCGCCTAACCGGTGAGCACAGGAGCGGGAAGTGGCAGGGGATGCAAGGTTGATGGCAGACCGCGTTGTCTGACCTGTCCCTTCCCGACCCACCCAGAGGATCCACGCCTGAAGCCGTGGAACGTCTCGCACAAGCACGTGCTGCACCTACCCACTGTCTTCCACCACCTGCCACACCTGCTAGCCAAGGAAAGCAGCCTGCAGCCCGCCGTGCGCGTGGGCCAGGGCCGCACCGGAGGTAGGGGCGGGGCCCGGGAGTGGCGGGTGGTGGGACGACCCCCACGCAGTGCCCAGTACCAACCCTCCGCGTCCCTGCAGTGTCAGTGGTGATGGGCATCCCCAGCGTGCGGCGCGAGGTGCACTCGTACCTGACTGACACGCTGCGCTCGCTCATCTCGGAGCTAAGCCCACAGGAGAAAGAGGACTCGGTCATCGTGGTGCTGATCGCTGAGGCAAGTGGGCTGGGGCACGGGTCGAGGGGACATTCAGAGGAAGACACACGGCACAAAATAACAAGGAGAATGAAAACAGCAACATTTCGGAGGAAAAAACTCTCAGAAGTTCAATCGTCAGTTTCACTCACAAACTTAACAAGATAAAAAGTTAAAAGGAAAGACATTTTAGCGCCCCCTCGTGGAGATGCCAGTTATAGTCTGTCCCACCCCTTGGACCGAAGTATCTAAAAGGGCTTTTTCTGAGGCACCTGTGACCCCCAGGCCCAGCCTTACTTAGCCTTCAGGATGGTGGGCTCACTCCCTCCCTGTGGGAGAGAAGGCTGTGTCCTTCCCTCAGCCCTTTCTTCCAGGCCATTTGGGCTGGCAGCCTGGCTCATGGAGGGCACTTGGTCTCCCCACAGACTGACCCACAGTATACCTCGCTGGTGACGGAGAATATCAAGGCCTTGTGAGTACTGACAGCCCGACAAGGCTGGTGGAGGGAGGACCCTTTGCGGGGTGTTGGGCAGACAGGTGCCGGCTCTGCCCACCCCCCAGCAAGATGCGCCATCCCTCTGTGGGAAAGGGTACTTCCCCTCTTGATGAAAGGCGGCGGGCATGTAGAGATGACCCAACCCCTCTGGAGCCTCAGTGCCTCAGTAGGATGGGTGTGGTGTCAGGGGATGTCTGCCTGGTGGGCCTTAAAGAAAAAGATGGGGTCTAGCTAGCTCAGCTCTGGCCCTGCTCCAGTCCCTGGAGGCTGCACACTCACTGGGCCTTCCTGTCCCCCAGGTTCCCTACAGAGATCCATTCTGGGCTCCTAGAGGTCATCTCCCCTTCTCCCCACTTCTACCCTGACTTCTCCCGCCTCCGAGAGTCCTTTGGGGACCCCAAGGAGAGAGTCAGGTACTAGCACTACCCACCTCCCTGTGCCCCCAGCACCTGCCCACCTGTGCTAAGAACCTAGTCTGTGGGTGTATGAGTCCTGGGCACTTCCCTGCAGTGCCTCCATTGTTCCATTGGAGGACCCCTGCATGGGGGGGTGGGGGTCTCCTACCCACTCAGTGGCCTCTGTGGTAGCCACATTGGAGGTGGAGGGGGTCTGAGCTCTTGAGGCCCTTGCCCCTGGCCCACAGGTGGAGGACCAAACAGAACCTTGATTACTGCTTCCTCATGATGTATGCGCAGTCCAAAGGCATTTACTACGTGCAGGTGAGCACTGAGACCCTGCTCTGTCCCTTTTCCCCCTGGACCCTGGATGGGCCTGGGTGGCAAGCCCTGCCCTGCCCCTGTGCCCATCCTGAGTCCTGGCCCCCTTCTACCTACCCACCACTGTGCAGCTGGAGGATGACATCATAGCCAAGCCCAACTACCTGAGCACCATGAAGAACTTCGCACTCCAGCAGCCCTCGGAGGACTGGATGATCCTGGAGTTCTCCCAGCTGGGCTTCATTGGTGTGCCACCCTCCTCCCTGCCCCGCTGACCTAACCAAAATATCTCCATCCAGCCCACTTCTGCCTCTGTCATCATCTCTCAGCCCCACGCCCTGTTCCGAGCCCTAGTACCATGCAGTGTCGTGCTCTGAGCCTTTGCCTGGAGTGCCCGCTGCAGCCCCACCTGGCCTGTTCCTGCCTGCCCTCTGCATCGGGATGTTTGGGCTCACCATCCCGTCTGCTCTCTTGTTACCTGCACCTGCCTGCAGCCAGCCAGAGGTTTTGCTGTGGGACCCTTCCCAATGTCCCCCACAGGGACTAAGAGGAAGTAGGGCAGGGCAGAGCTGCCTACTCAGCACCCCTTTCCCTCCAATCCCACCCCCAGGGAAGATGTTCAAGTCACTGGACTTGAGCGTCATTGTGGAGTTCATCCTCATGTTCTACCGGGACAAGCCCATCGACTGGCTCCTGGACCATATTCTGTGGGTGAAGGTCTGCAATCCTGAGAAGGATGCGGTGAGCAGAGCCTGCACAGAGGCGGGAGGGGGCGGTGGAGCAAGCAGCCTCCAGTAGGGACTGTGTCGGTGACCATGCAGTTTCTGTCTTCAGAGGTAGAGTTGAGTTGAGCCCTAGTGTGTGTCACCCTCCCTCCACAGAAGCACTGTGACCGGCAGAAGGCCAACCTGCGGATCCGCTTCAAGCCATCCCTCTTCCAGCACGTGGGCACTCACTCCTCACTGGCGGGCAAGATCCAGAAACTGAAGGTGGGCAGTGCCACACTCAAGCCTAGTTGAGTACAGCAGAGCCTGGGCTGAGGTTGGACAAGGAGGTAGCAGGGCAAGTCCAGGGCCCACCCTAACACCATTGTCCCTCCTCCACTGTAGGACAAGGACTTTGGGAAGCAGGCACTGCGGAAGGAGCATGTGAACCCACCTGCGGAAGTGAGCACGAGCCTCAAGACATACCAGCACTTCACCCTGGAGAAGGCCTACCTGCGCGAGGATTTCTTCTGGGCCTTCACGCCCGCTGCAGGGGACTTCATCCGCTTCCGCTTCTTCCAGCCACTGCGACTGGAGCGGTCAGTGCCAGCGCCCACAGGTCCACCTTGGGGGAGGGGCAGGGTGGCTACCAGGGTAGAGGCCTCACCACAGATTTCTGAACCTGCAGATTTCCCTCTGTGACCCCCCCCCCTGCAAATTACTTAACCTTATTAAGTTTTCTTATCTGAAAAGTGGGGCTCAGAACAGTAGTCACTTTGTAAAGACTAAGTCCAACAGTGCCCACAGGAGCTCAGTGACATTGCCCATCACCATTGTCCTTACAAATAAGGCCCTGGTGCCCAGCCTCACCCAGTACCTCAGGGCCCACCTACTGCCCTCCTAGCCCAGGCCTGGCCTTTCTCTGCTGGGTAGTGCGCCTGGGCAGTACCCCACCCCTGCAGCAGCTCACAGGCCTGTCTGGCCACAGGTTCTTCTTCCGAAGTGGGAACATTGAGCACCCAGAGGACAAGCTCTTCAACACATCTGTGGAGGTGCTGCCCTTTGATGTGAGTGTAGTAGCAGGTGGGTGTGCACTGAGGCCTGCCCCTTCCACAGCCACTGGCTTCAGCCCCTTGATTTTGTCCCCAGAACCCCCAGTCAGACAAGGAGGCCCTGCAGGAGGGCCGTTCAGCCACTCTCCAGTACCCTCGGAGCTCTGATGGCTACCTCCAGATCGGTGAGTGAGGGGCAGTCAAGTGGAGGTGAGGGGAGAGGCAGGAGTCTTGGGGCGACCTCTCATTGCTGCATTCCCCCAGGCTCTTTCTACAAGGGTGTGGCACAGGGAGAAGTGGACCCAGCCTTTGGCCCCCTGGAAGCACTGCGCCTCTCCATCCAGACAGACTCGCCGGTGTGGGTCATTCTGAGTGAGGTGATACAGGGCAGGGCTGGGTACAGGGAATGGGGAGCTGTACCAAATAGCTAGACCAGGGCTGCTCTCTGAGACCCCAGCTGACACTGAGCCTGGCTCTTCCAGATCTTCTTGAAAAAGGCTGACTAAGCCAAGGGCTTCTGAGGGTGCGTTTTGGCTGGCCCTGAAGCCCACGAGACCTGGGATGTCGTCGCCACTGCCCCCGGAGGGCCAGGCGCGGCCACCCCAGTCTGAGGGGTTCTGCCTGGCACCCCACTCCATTGGCCTGGGGTGGCCGCTGGCCCGGAGGCCCCAGGAACTGGTGCTGCCCCGCCCGCCGGCCGCGGGGAAGAGGCAGGAGGCCCCCACACTGTGCCTGAGGCCGGTCCGCGCCGCCCGGAACCGTTCGCACCCTGGCCCCCTTGAGCCAGGCCTTTATAGAAGAGCCTTTTCCTGGGCGCCCACTGTCTCCGCGCGAACACTGGAATGCATATACTACTTTATGTGCTGTGTTTTTTATTCTTGGATACATTTGATTTTTTTCACGTTAAGTCCACATATACTTCTATAAGAGCGCTCCTTGTAATAAAGGGTTAATGAAGTGTGTGCCTGCTCCGAGCTCACAGCCTGGCGCCTAGCCGCCCAGCGATACCACCCGGCGACCCCGCCCTCCGCGCAGTTCCGCAGGACCTCGCTCGCATTCTCTGGGAGGGTCCCGGCCGCCCGGTCGGTAACTCGCTGATGGAGCTGGTGCGGAATCTGGGTCCACGCCCCCACTTCCGTGATAACCCTCTTCGGGGCGCGCCCCCTAGCGCCCATCATCCCTCCCCAAGTGCCTGCAGCCGCCTGTCACCAAAGGCATCCCCCCACCTCCTCGTCCCACTCCTTCCTGGGTCTCAGTCCCGCCTTTTCCACCGTCTCCAAGGCCCTGCTCCTGTCCCCAGTCTGTGACTCATTTTAGGTTCTCCCATCCATCTCAGGGCCTTTGTTTTTGCCCTGCTTTGAAAGCTCCTCTGCCTGCTCAGCTAAAAGTCACCTTTTTAGGGACTCTTCCCGGCCAGCAGGCCTTCCCTGGATCTGGTCCCCCGAGACACTAGGACGTTTACTGGAGAGCGCCTCTTAAAAACTACATTGATTACGTTCATCGTCGTTCTCCGCGGGCCGCAACAGGTTGCCCTGAACACTGCACTGTTCTAGATGCCGGTAACCGAGTACCGACCCAAAAAAAGCCCCTCGTATTGGCTGTGAAGTCCAGGGTATGAGGAATAGGGCGGCTGAGGGTCAATGAAGAGGCAGGCCTCACAGGAGGGAGACAGGCGAGGAAAGAGCTGACCGCAGGGAGGAGGAGCCGTGGGGTGAGCCCCGGCGGGAAAGGATGTGTGACTAGCAGCGTGGGGGAGCAGGGCGGGAGAGGACCGGACCCAGGGCCCGATCGAGCCCCTGCCCGGGAGAGGCCTCTTTCCTTCCGCAGCCCGACAGACTGCTGTGGCCTGAAGCTAGGCCCCTCCAAGCTCTACAACCCGCAGTGCGCAACCCACTCCGACCCAGACAGTGCACTCGAGATCACGCTTTAATGAGAGACTGGGATGGGGGCGAGCACCCTCCCCCGTCCTTCAGGAGGCTCCGCCCACCCGGCGTCCTCCGTCTTAGGCCTTCTGCAGCAGTTTCTGGAACTGCCCGAGGAGCGCGGCCGGGAGGAAGTGGGCGAGTAGGCCAAGCGCCGCCAGCACCACGAGAAGCCAGAGCGCGCGCGCGCTCGCGTACAGCGGGGCCAGCCTGCGGGCAGTGCTCAGCGGGGGCGGGGAAGGGGCAATGGCCCCACCCCATCCCTACGGCCCGCCTCCACCAGGGCCCGCCCACCTGCCCCCAATAGGGAACCGCCTCCACCCAGTTTCCTGGTCCCGCCCGCCATCCGCTTGCGGCCTCTGCCGTCGAGACCCTGCCCACAAGCCAAGCCACCTTTCCCCGCCCCGGTGGACCTCCCGGGAGCCCCGCCCCGGTTCTCACCTTTGCTGCGCAGATCTCGCGTAGCCCTGAAAGTAGCGGAGGCGCGCGAACAGGTATACCAGGCCACACAGTGCTGCCGCCCCTGGGAAAGGGTAGGGCGGGGTGGGGTGAGCCCGCCGATGCGGGGACCCCCGGGGCTCTAGTGCGTGCGCCCCTGGCCCTCTCTCAGACCTTCGTGAAAGAAGATGCCGGCGACCCAGAGCGTGGCGAGGAACAGCGGGAAATACTCGCTGCAGTTCACTCTGCGGTGGGGGAGGAGCGGCGTGAGGGCGCCGGCCTGGGGCCTCCGAGCCTGACCGCCTGACCGCCCGGGGCTGCCTAGCTCCCCGCCGCGCGCCCTCCCACCGCGCCTCACTGGGCTCGGTAAATGCGCTCGAACTCCGGCGGGCCAGTGGTGAGCGGCGGAGACACGCGGAAGGCTCTGCGCGCCGAGATCACCTGCAGCGAGAAGTAGGCTGGGGGAGGAGGTGTTGCCGGAGTCAGATCTGGCACCCAGACTCCCGGCCCCGCCTCCAGTCTGGCCGCGCATCTTTTCTTTTCCCAGCTCTACACCCTGCTCGTCACGACTCCCCTTTAAAAGCCCGACCAAGGGGACCGCCGGCCCCTGCTCTTCGAGCTTACCCTGTGTCCACGACACTCAGTGGGGAGGGCAGGGTGCCGGCCTGGGGCTCTGAGAGGCCCTGTCCAGCCCAGTGAGTGTAGGGGAAGGGATGACATGTCACAGTACACCTGCCCGCAGAAGGACTTTGCTCCTGAATCATTTCACTTGCAAAACACAGGCACATGTCCAACTCCCACCCTCTAGGCCTGGACTTTGGCCCAGGTCCCTGGAATGGGAGTGCCACCTGAGGGCAGAGTTGGCTGCATCCTTCCAGGTACAGAGGATCACACACCCTGTGGCCAACTGTCCCTGCTCCGCCACCCACAGAGCTCACCAGGAGGGACCTCCCGACCAAGCCTGGGTCGCTGTGCCTCCAAACTGTGGTGTGGGTTCCTGCCTCAGTTTCTCTGTTCAGGCTCTGCCTCAATCTGACAGACACCCTCTCCTCTGCCCCAATCTGACAGACACTCTCTCCTCTGCCCCCAGGTGGTTACGGCTGGGACTATTCTAGTCCAACCCCAAGGCACCAGGGCTCTGCCCCTCTCCCTTCCAACATGGGTGGGTACAGAGGGTGGGCTGGCCCTTGAGGGTCTGAGTGCACAGGAGCCCTTCTCTTCGCCTGAGGCCAGGTGCCCACCACACAAACAGTCCCAGTACTGGGTGTCTCCAACTATCTTCCTGCAAGTCCCATGGCCCTGGTGCCCTTGGTGCCAGGCCCTCTGCAGACATATCCCAACCTGAGTGCACTGTGGATACCAAGGGTAGCCTTGCCAGCACAGTGTACATGAGGAAGGGCTGAGGGCCAAGCTTACCGGTATGGCTGGAGATCAAGTCAGCCTGTCTGCTCAGCCACTCCAGGGCCCCTGCCCCAGTCTGTGTCTTGTCCTAGCCCATACAGTGTGAGGCAATGGTGTCCCCCAAAGCCAGAATATCTATCCCAGGAATGTGTCTCTAGGGCTGGTCTGAGAAGGGCACCAAGCATGCACCTTTGGGGACCAAAAAGCAGGTTTCAACCCTGTCTAGCTCCACATGGTTCCAGCATAGAGAGGGTGACTTTGAAGGCAGGGCCAGGGGATGGGGCCCTCCCACTGGGACACCCAGAGAGGGGACCGCTGGGGAGGGCAGGGATCAGCTGGAGTAGGGCTGCATCAAGCCCATGGCTGTCCCACTTCTGTACTCACCATCAGAACACCCATTCATCCTGGCACCCTGCCCCCCTGCTCAGGTCCTAGAGCCCAACATAGCTGGATGCCCCACCTGCTCTCTGAAAGCCCCTGCCCTCCTCCAGGGTTCTTTATGCTGGCTGAGGTGCCATCCTCCAACCCCAAGCCAGGCAGCCCACATGCCTACCTCAGTTGTTCCTCAGGGGCCATTTTCCATTTCGCTGCCCATCCCCTAGGTTGGGTACCTCTCAGCCTTGGTCCCTGCCCAGGGTTTCACAGTTTGCCCTGCAGACAACCCCTCCAGGGCTTCCCCCTCCCCACTTGGGGAAAGTGCAAGCCCCTCAGCCCTCTGGTGGGGGCCAGAAGAGCTTTCATACCAGGAGTCTGGGCTGTCCCTCACCTGGGCCTGGACCCCAGCACCTCCCCAGTGCCTGGAGGCCAGAAGGCACACTGCAGGGGTCCGAGGCCCACCCACTGCCAGAGCAGAAACCAGCCAACCTTGCAGCAAGACTCCCAGGAGGGTGACAGTGGCCAGAAGAGCCACTTCGTCCTTCATGGTGCCGGTGGCTCTGTCGGGCCAGGCTGGACTCTCAGAGGGCTAGCTGTGGGGCTCTTATTACCCTTGTCTGCTGCTCAGAGGCTGGCCCAGGAGAGGAAGAGTGGCCGGCTCTCCCCGCCCCTTCTCAGTGGAGGGGGGGTTGGGGAAGGGGGCGTGGCCACTGCCTGAGAGACCTGGGGAGCCTGGTCAGGCTGAGCAAGAGGAAACCAGGGCCAGAGCTTCCCTGGTGGCACAGTGTTAAGAATCCGTGAACACAGCCTGCAGGGGGTTAGTGCACCGCGGCTAGCCGGGAGGGAGTCCGGGGAAAAGTCTGGACCTGCCGAAGAGGCAAGAGACTTTTTCTTCCCTCTTTGTTTCCTGGTGCGCGAGGAGAGGGGATTAAGAGCACTGCTTAAAGGAGCTCCAGAGACCCGCGGCTAACAGCGCGGACCCCAGAGACGGGCATGAGACGCTAAGGCTGCTGTTGCCGCCACCAAGAAGCCTGTGTGCGAGCACAGGTCACTATCCACACCCCCCCTTCCGGGGAGCCTGTGCAGCCCGCCACTGCCAGGGTCCCGGGATCCAGGGACAGCTTCCCCAGGAGAACGCACGGCGCGCCTCAGGCTGGTACAATGTCACGCTGGCCTCTGCCGCCGCAGGCCCGCCCCGCATTCCGTACCTCTCCCTCCCCCCGGCCTGAGTGAGCCAGAGCCCCCGAAGCAGCTGCTCCTTTAACCCCGTCCTGTCTGAGCGAAGAACAGACGCCCTCCAGCGACCTACACGCAGAGGCGGGGCCAAATCCAAAACTGAGCCCCTGGAGCTGTGAGAACAAAGAAGAGAAAGGGAAATCTCTCCCAGCAGCCTCAGAAGCAGCGGATTAAAGCTACACAATCAACTTGATGTACCCTGCATCTGTGGAATACATGAATAGACAGCGAATCATCCCAAATTGAGGAGGTGGACTTGGAGAGCAAGATTTATTACTTTTTCCCCTTTACCTCTTTTTGTGAGGGTATCTTAAAAAAATTTTTTTCTTAATAATTATTTTTTATTTTAATAACTATTTTATTTTATCTTATTTTATTTTATCTTCTTTCTTTCTTTCCTTCCTTCCCTCCTTCCTTTCGCCCTCCCTCCCTCCCTCCCTCCTTTCATTCATTCTTTCTTTCTTTTTTCTTTCTTTCTTTCTCTTTCTTTCTTTCCCTCTCTCTCTCTCTCCCTTCCTTCCTTCCTTCCTTCCTTCCTTCCTTCCTTTCTTTCTTTCTTTCTTTCTTTCTTTCTTTCTTCTTTCTTTCTTTCTTTCTTTCTACTTTTTCTCCCTTTTATTCTCAGCCGTGTGGATGAAAGGCTCTTGGTGCTGCAGCCAGGAGTCAGTGCTGTGCCTCTGAGGTGGGAGAGCCAACTTCAGGACACTGGTCCACAAGAGACATCCCAGTTCCACGTAATATCTAATGGCGAAAATCTCCCAGAGATCTCCATCTCAACACCAGCACCCAGCTTCACTCAACAACCAGCAAGCTACAGTGCTGGACACCCTATGCCAAACAACTAGCAAGAGAGGAACACAGCCCCATCCATTAGCAGAGAGGCTGCCTAAAATCATAATAAGTCCACAGACACCCCAAAACACACCACCAGACGTGGACCTGCCTACCAGAAAGACAAGATCCAGCCTCACCCACCAGAACACAGGCACTAGCCCCCTCCACCAGGAAGCCTACACAACCCACCGAACCAACTTTAGCCACTGGGGACAGACACCAAAAACAACGGGAACTGCGAACCTGCAGCCTGCAAAAAGGACACCCCAAACACAGTAAGATAAGCAAAATGAGAAGACAGAAAAACACACAGCAGATGAAGGAGCAAGATAAAAACCCACCAGACCTAACAAATGAAGAGGAAATAGGCAGTCTACCTGAAAAGGAATTCAGAATAATGATAGTAAAGATGATCCAAAATCTTGGAAATAGAATAGAGAAAATGCAAGAAACATTTAACAAGGACCTAGAAGAACTAAAGATGAAACAAGCAACAATGAACAACACAATAAATGAAATGAAAAATACTCCAGATGGGATCAATAGCAGAATAACTGAGGCAGAAGAACGGATAAGTGACCTGGAAGATAAAGTAGTGGAAATAACTACTGCAGAGCAGAATAAAGAAAAAAGAATGAAAAGAACTGAGGACAGTCTCAGAGACCTCTGGGACAACATTAAACGCACCAACATTCGAATTATACGGGTTCCAGAAGAAGAGAAAAAGAAAGGGACTGAGAAAATATTTGAAGAGATTATAGTTGAAAACTTCTCTAATATGGGAAAGGAAATAGTTAATCAACTCCAGGAAGCACAGAGAGTTCCATACAGGATAAATCCAATGAGAAATACGCCAAGACACATATTAATCAAACTGTCAAAAATTAAATACAAAGAAAACATATTAAAAGCAGCAAGGGAAAAACAACAAATAACACACAAGGGAATCCCCATAAGGTTAACAGCTGATCTTTCAGCAGAAACTCTGCAAGCCAGAAGGGACTGGCAGGACATATTTAAAGTGAGGAAGGAGAAAAACCTGCAACCAAGATTACTCTATCCATCAAGGATCTCATTCAACTGAAAGCATTTCCTCTAAGATCAGGAACAAGACAAGGATGTCCACTCTCACCGCTATTATTCAACATAGTTTTGGAGTCCTAGCAACAGCAATCCGAGAAGAAAAAGAAATAAAAGGAATACAAATTGGAAAAGAAGAATTAAAACTACCACTGTTTGCAGATAACATGATACTATACATAGAGAATCCTAAAGATGAAACTACTTGGGCTAATCAATGAATTTGGTAAAGTTGCAGGATACAAAATTAATGCACAGAAATCTCTTGCATTCTTATACACTAATGATGAAATATCTGAAAGAGAAATTAAGGAAACACTCCCCTTTACGATTGCAACAAAAAGAATAAAATACCTAGGAATAAACCTACCTAGGGAGACAAAAGACCTGTATGCAGAAAACTATAAGACACTGATGAAAGAAATTAAAGGAGATACCAGCAGGTGGAGAGATATACCATGTTCTTGGATTGGAAGAATCAATATTGTGAAAATGACTATATTACCCAAAGCAATCTACAGATTCAATGCAATCCCTATCAAATTACCAATGGCATTTTTTTACAGAACTAGAACAAAAAAATCTTAAAATTTGTATGGAGACACAAAAGACCCTGAATAGCAAAAGCAGTCTTGAAGGAAAAAAGTGGAGCTGGAGGAATCAGACTCCCCGACTTCAGACTATACTACAAAGCTACAGTAATCAAGACAATACGGTACTGGCACAAAAACAAACACATAGATCAATGGAGCAAGATAGAAAGCCCAGAGATAAACCCATGCACCTATGGTCAACTAATCTATGACAAAGGAGGCAAAGATATACAATGCAGAAAAGGCAGTCTCTTCAATAAGTGGTGCTGGGAAAACTGGACAGCTACATGTAAAGGAATGAAATTAGAACACTCCTTAACACCATACACAAAAATAAACTCAAAATGGATTAGAAACCTAAATGCAAGACCAGACACTATAAAACTCTTAGAGGAAAACATAGGAAGAACACTCTTTGACATAAATCACAGCAAGATCTTTTTTGATCCACCTCCTAGAGTAATGGAAATAAAAATAAACAAATGGGACCTAATGAAACTTCAAAGCTTTTGCACAACAAAGGAAACAATAAACAAGACGAAAAGACAACCCTCAGAATGGGAGAAAATATTTGCAAACGAATCAAAGGACAAAGGGTTAATCTCCAAAATACATAAACAGCTCATGCAGCTCAATATTAAAGAAACAAACAACCCAATCCAAAAATGGGCAGAAGGCCTAAATAGACATTTCTCCAAAGAAGACATACAGATGGCCAAGAAGCACGTGAAAAGCTGCTCAACATCACTAATTATTAGAGAAATGCAAATCAAAACTACAATGAGATATCACCTCGCACCAGTTAGAATGGGCATCATCAGAAAATCTACAAACAACAAATGCTGGAGAGGGTGTGGAGAAAAGGGAACCCTCTTGCACTGTTGGTGGAAAGGTAAATTGATCCAGCCACTATGGAGAACAGTATGGAGGTTCCTTAAAAAACTAAAAATAGAATTACCATATGATCCAGCAATCCCACTACTGGTCATATACCAGGAGAAAACCGTAATTCAAAAAGACACATGCACCCCAATGTTCGTTGCAGCACTATTTACAATAGCCAGGTCATGGAAGCAACCTAAATGCCCATCAACAGACGAATGGATAAAGAAGATGTGGTACATATATACAATGGTATATTACTCAGCCATAAAAAGGAATGAAATTGGGTCATTTTTTGAGATGTGGATGGATCTAGAGACTGTCATACAGAGTGAAGTAAGTCAGAAAGAGAAAAACATATCGTATATTAATGCATATATGTGGAACCTAGAAAAATGGTACAGATGAACCGGTTTGCAGGGCAGAAATTGAGACACAGATGTAGAGAACAAACGTATGGACACCAAGGGGGGAAAGTGGCGAGGGGGTGGGGGTGGGGGTGTGATGAGTTGTGCGATTGGGATTGACATGTATACACTGATGTGTATAAAACTGATGACTAATAAGAACCTGCTGTATAAAAAATATTTTTAATTTTAAAAATTAAAAAAAAGTGTTTTTAAAGAAAAGAAACCACAATCTCAGTACCATAGACAATCATAAGCAGAGCACAACTCACACCCTAAGCTTAAATTTAAAAAAAGAGGTTTATTTTGAAATTGTTTTACTTACAAAAAATTTTGCACAAATAGCACACATTTCCCATCACCCAGTTAATGTTAACATCTTATATAATTATAATTCAATTATGTAAACTCAGAAATTAACATTGATATAATACTATCAGCCATTTTACAGATCTTATTGAAGTTTCACCAATTGTCCCACTAAAATAGTACAAAGACCTCTAAAATATTACTCAAAGTTGTGGCAGACACAAAACACATATCGTTCGATTCCCTTTATATGAAATGTCCAGAAAAAACAAATCCATAGAGACAGAAAACAGATCACTGGTGCCCAGGGGCCGGGGGCATTACTGGGATGATGAAAATGTACTAAAACTGAATTGTGGTGAACTTTGCACAACTCGGTAAATTCACCAAAAATCGTTGAATTTTATACTTAAGATGGGCATATGTTATGGTATGTAAATTATACCTCAATAAAGTTGTTTTTAAAAAATAGTACAGGGCTTCCCTGGTGGCGCAGTGGTTGGGAGTCCGCCTGCTGATGCAGGGGACGCGCGTTCGCGCCCCGGTCCGGGAGGATCCCGCGTGCCGCGGAGCGGCTGGGCCCGTGGGCCATGGCCGCTGGGCCTGCGCGTCCGGAGCCTGTGCTCCGCAACGGGAGAGGTCACAGCAGTGAGAGAGAGGCCCGTGTACCGCAAAAAAATAATAATAAATTAATTTTAAAAATAAATAAATAAAAAATAGTACAAAAGCCAGGAAGCCGGAGCCCTCCAATGCACCGCACCGCCGCCTTGACGGCGGGTACGGTGCGCCGCCGCTTGGCCGTGTCAGCGGTAACGAGCGCGGCAGGGGACGCGTCGCCTCGCAGTCCCCTGGGGACCCCAGGAGGCAGCCACAGCACACTCCACCAGGCCCCACAGCAGTCGCTGGAGCCGGCCGGAAAGGGCGGAGGCAGGGGCTCTGGCAGCGCCCCCTACCCAGCGGACCCCTCGACCCCTCGTACCCCGCGGACTTGGAGGGCTCGGCTTCACCACCACCCCAGGCCCCCGCTGACTTTGACTTGGCCTCTCGGTCTGCGGGTGAGGGAAGCGATCAATGCTCCCACCGCGCCCACTCCGGGGGCCTGCTCAGCGCGCGAAGCGCTCCCTCGCTAGGGAAGGCGGCGTAGGGTGCAGGAGGAGGGGGCACATAGAAGAAATATTGACTGGGACTTCCCTGGTGGTCCAGTGGTTAAGCCTCCGTGCTTCCAGTGCAGGGGGTCTGGGTTCCATCCCTGGTCGGGAAACTAGATCCCACAGGTCTCTACTAAAGAGAATGGACTTGAGGACACAGGGAGGGGGAAGGGTAAGCTGGGACGAAGTGAGAGAGTGGCACGGACATATATACACTACCAAATGTAAAACAGATAGCTAGTGGGAAGCAGCCGCATAGCACAGGGAGATCCGCTGGGTGCTTTGTGACCACCTAGAGGGGTGGGATAGGGAGGGTGGGAGGGAGACGCAAGAGGCAGGAGATATGGGGACATATGTATATGTATAGCTGATTCACTTTGTTATAAAGCAGAAGCTAACACACCATTGTAAAGCGATTATACTCCAATAAAGATGTTTAAAACAAAAGTTAGCATGTTACATAACAACAGTACTGTGATTAAAACCAGGAGACTAACATTGATCCAAGACTATTAATCTACAGACCTTATCCAAATTTCAGTATGTTGTCCCATAACATCCTTTTTCTGGTCCAGGATCATGTGTCCTTGGTCTCCTCCAATCTGAGACAATTGGATGGGTCTTCAGTGTGCTTTCAGTGATCTTTCATAATCTCAACACTGATGAAGAATGTGAGTTATTTTGTAGATGACTCTCAATTTGGCTTTTCTGATGTCTTTACATGATTATACTTTTTAAAAAGATTTTATTTATTTTATTTGTGGCTGTGTTGGGGCTTCATTGCTACGTGCGAGCTTTCTCTAGTTGTGCCAAGAGGGGGCTGCTGTTTGTTGCGGTACGTGGGCTTCTCATTGCGGTGTCTTTTCATTGCGAACCACAGGCTATATGCGCGTGGGCTTCCGTAGTTGTGGCACATGGGCTCAGTTGCTCGGCAGTGGGATCTCCCCAGACCAGGGCTTGAACCCATGTCCCCTGCATTGGCAGCTGGATTCTTAACCTCTGTGCCACCAGGGAAGCCCTCTTTACATGATTAGACTGAGGTTATTCATTTGGGCAAGAATGCCACTGAAGTGATGTGTATCCATGCTTCTTATCACAACCCTAAGCTTTCTGCACAAGGAAATAACATTTGTTATGATGGCACGTCTTGCTCTTGATCTAACCCACTTGTTCCCAGCTCATGCTCCATCCTGTAGAAGCACCTTGCAGATTCATGGCTCTGACCTTAGCCCTCCTCAGCCTGATTCTGTTTGGGCACCTGGGGTCCCTTATGCACCCCCAGGATCCCTGAGCACCCTTCCCAGGCAGCCCTGTCCCTCTCTGTTTTCCTTGTTGGATTTCTATCTCCCCACCCTTCCAGGAGTACCTGGGAGGAGATGACTGCTCTCTGCCTGGTCCCCAAGTCCCGCATGTTGTTGATGCTCAAAGAAACATACCGATGAATGAGCAAATGACTGACTCTCAAGTTGGCCTGGCTGCCTTCCCTCTATTCTCCCCCTGGAAACCATTGAACTTTTCACCAGCTCTACAGTTTTACCTTTTCCAAAATGTCATATGATTGGAATCATACAGTATGTAGCCTTTTCATATTGGCTTCTCTCAGTAATATGCATTTAAAGCTCCTCCATGTCTTTTCATGACTTAATAGCTCATTTCTTTTCAGTGCTGAATTATATTCCGTTGTCTGGGTGCATCACAATTTATCCATTCACTATTGAAGGACATCTTGGTAGCTTTCAAGTTTTAGCAATTATGAGTAAAGCTGCTATAAACATCTATGTGGAGGTTTTTGCCTAGATGTAAGTTCTCAACTCATTTGGGTAAATACCAGGGACTACGATTGCTGGATTGTATGGTAAGAGCATGTTTAGTTTTACAAGAAACTAGCAAGCTGTTTTGCAAGGTGGCTGTACCATTTTGCATTCCCACCAGCAATAAATGAGACCTCCTGTTGCTCCACATCTTTGCCAGTATTTGATGGTGTCAGCATTCTGGATTTTGCCATTCCAGTAGATGTACGTGGTATCTTGTTTTAATCTGCATTACCCTAATGACATATGATGTGGAACATCTTTTCATATGCTTATTTGCCATCTGTATATCTTCTTTGGTGAGGTGTGTGTTAAGGTCATATGACCGTTTTTTTAAATTGAGTTGTTTGTTTTCTTATTGTTGAGTTTTAAGAGTTGTTTGTACACTTTGGATAATAGTCCTTTATCAGATGTGTCTTTTGCAAATATTTTCTCCCAATCTGTGGCCTGTCTTCTCATTCTCTTGACAGTGTCTTTGACAGAGTTTCTGCTCTGTCAAGGTCAAATTTTAATGAAGATAAATTTTAAAGAAATCTGTATTATCAATTATTTCTTTCATGGATTGTGCCTTTGGTGTTGTATCTAAAAACTCATCACCATACCCAAGGTATCTTCTAGGAATTTTATACTTTTGCATTTTACATTTAAATCTATGATTCATTTTGAGTTAATATTTGTGAAGAAGGTAAATAAAGTCTGTGTCTAGATTAATTTTTATGCATGTGGATGTCCAGTTGTTCCAGCACCATTTGTTGAAAAGACTATATCTTTTCCATTATATTGTCTTTGCTCTTTGCCAAAGATCAGTTGACTACATATATATATATATATATATATATATATATATATATATATATATATATATATTAACATCTTTATTGGAGTATAATTGCTTTACAATGGTGTGTTAGTTTCTGCTTTATAAAAAAGTGAACCAGTTATACATACACATATGTTCCCATATCTCTTCCCTCTTACATCACTTTCTTTTTAAAGTACTTCAGGGAATTCCCTGGTGGTCCAGTGGTTAGGGCTCTACGCGGGCCTCTCACTGTTGTGGCCTCTCCCGTTGCAGAGCACAGGCTCTGGACGCACAGGCTCAGCAGATGCGCAGCTCAACTATGAAACATTGTTGAAAGAAATTAAAGACAATCTGAATAAATGAAAATACATTTCATGTGCACAGATCAGAATATTTAATATGTTGAGATGACAATACTCTCCAAATTAATATACAGATTTAACACAATTCCAATTAAAATCCCAGCTGGCTTCTCTGTAGAAATTGATAAGGTGATCCTAACATTCATAGAGAGATTCAATGACTCCAGAATGGCCCAATGTTGAAAATGAAGATCACATTTGGGGGACTCACACTTCCTGGTTTCAAAACTTGCTAAAAAGCTACACTCAAAACTGTGATGAAAGAAATCCAAGAAGAATTAAATAAATGGAGAGATATTCCATGTCCATGGACAGGAATATTCAGTATTGTCAAGATGGCAGTTCTTCCCAACTTGATCAATAGACTCAAAGCAATTCCAGTAAAAACTGCTGCAAATTATTTTGTGGACATCAACAATCTGGTTCTAAATTTTACATAGAGAGGCAAAAGGCCCAGATAGCCAACTCAATATTGAAGGAGAGCAGAGTTGCAGGGCTGACACTACCTGACTTCAAGAATCACTATAGGACTTCCCTTGTAATGCAGTGGTTAAGAATCCACCTGCCAATGCAGGGGACACAGGTTCAAGCCCTGCTCCGGGAAGATCCCACATGCCACGGAGCAACTAAGCCCGTGCGCCACAACTACTGAGCCTGCACTCAAGAGCCCGCGAGCCACAACTACTAAACCCATGTGTCACAACTACTGAGGCCCGTGCGCCTAGAGCCCGTGCTCTGCAACAAGAGAAGCCACTGCAATGAGAAACCCACGCACGACAACAAAGAGTAGCCCCTGCTTGCCGCAACTAGAGAAAGCCCGCGCACAGCAACGAAGACCCAATGCAACCAAAAATAAATAAATAAAAATAAAATTTTAAAAAAATCACTATAAAGCTATAGTAATCAAGACAGTGTAGTATTGGTGAAAGAACAGACTATTTGTCTATCAATGGGACAGAATAGAAAGCTCAGAAATAGACCCACATAAATATAGTCAACTGATCTTTGGACTTGAGGACACGGGGAGTGGGAAGGGTAAGCTGGGATGAAGTGAGAGAGTAGCATTGACATATATACACTACCAAATGTAAAATAGATAGCTAGTGGGAAGCAGCTGCATAGCACAGGGAGATCAGCTTGGTGCTTTGTGACCACCTAGAGGGGTGGGATAGTGAGGGTGGGAGGGAGACACAATAGCGAGGGGATTTGGGGATATATGTATACATATAGCTGATTCACTTTGTTATACAGCAGAAACTAACACAACACTGTAAAGCAATTTTACTCCAGGGCTTCTCTGGTGGCGCAGTGGTTGAGAGTCCGCCTGCCGATGCAGGGGACGCGGATTCGTGCCCCGGTCCAGGAAGATCCCACACGCCGCGGAGCAACTGGGCCCGTGAAACTATGTTTCATAGTTTTCAGAGTATAAGATTTGAATTTCTTTTCTTACATTTATTTCTAAATATTTTATTCTTTTTGATACTACTGTAAATGAAATGGTTTTCTTAATTTCATCCTTAGATTATTCAACAAAATGTATGGAAATACAACTAATTTTTGTGAGTTGCTCTTATAACCTTCAGGAGCTTATTTATTAGTTCTATTACCTTTTTTAAAAAAAGTTAATTTTTGGCTGCATTCAGTCTTTGTTGCTGCAGGCGGGCTTTCTCTAGTTGCAGCAAGCGGGGGCTACTCTTCATTGTGGTGCACGGGCTTCTCATCACGGTGGCTTCTCTTGCTGTGGAGCACGAGCTCTAGGCACGTGGGCTTCAGTAGTTGTGGCACATGGGCTCAGTAGTTGCAGCTCACAGGCTCTAGAGCACAGGCTCAGTAGTTGTGGCACATGGGCCTAGCTGCTCCGTGGGATGTGGGACCTTCCTGGACCAGGGCTCAAACCCATGCCCCCTGCATTGGCAGGCATATTCCTAACCACTGTGCCACCAAGGAAGTCCATCTATTAGCTTTTTAAATGAATTTCTTAGTATTTTCTATATACAAGATCATGTCATCTGCAAGTAGAGATAGTTTTACTTCCGCCTTTTGCATGTTTTCATTTTCTTGCCTAATTGCCCTAACTAGAAAACCCTGAAGTTGCAAAAGCCTTATCTTGTTCCTGATCTTAGGGGGAAAGGATTCAGTTTTGCACCATTAAGTGTGATGTTACCTGTGGGTTTTTGTAGATGTCTTTTATCAGATAGTCCTAGTTCACTGTCTGTTTTCATCATAAAAATGGTGTTGGATTTTGTTTAGTGCTTATTTTACATCTTTTGGGATGATCATATGTTTTTTTCTTTATCGTATTAAAGTGATGTATTACATCAATTGATTTTTGAATGTTAAACTAACCCTGCATTCCTGTTATAATTCCCACTTGGTCATGGTATATAATCCTTTTTGTATGCTGCTGGATTTGGTTTGTTAGTATTTGTTGAGGATTATTAATACTTTTCTTTAAATCTTTGAAATAAACTTTATATCATCACCTTTAGAATAAAATCAGTATTATTTTTCATAAATAGAAAACAAAACAATGTGATTAAATTCTGGCTAGATATTATTGTTTGTCCTGGGCTTAAAGCCCATGCTTTGTCGTTGTTGTTGTTAAAAACAGAATAGAGGGGACAATGCATGCATCGATTAAAAAAAAGACTGATTTATTGAGATATCAAACATATGAATATTTAAACATTCATGAATGTGTAATGATAGTTGCTTGCTAAAGGACTTATTCTTCTGACAATTGACAAATACAAAGAAAGAAGTAAGCATTTGTCTTGTGTACACTTATGTGAGGGTCAGTCAGGTGTGGCCACAGGAGAGGCTCAGGAGAACAAAGTTCAGTATACTCGCAGGTCCTAGAGACAGGAGGCAGGGCACCCCACACAGGGCCACATGGGAAAGCAGCAGAGTGGTCAGGAGGCAGAAGATAGCAGTGAGGGAGAAAAGTCTAGGTTAGAGCCTTTACTGGGGTTCCCACAGGAAAGGCAGGGCAGGGCAGGGTAAACAGCTTATAACTGCCTAGTTGGGATACTGTTAGCAGGCTCTAAACTATAGGGGTGGTTTCTAGCTGCCTGACGCATGGCCCTGGGATGATTAAGGCAGAAGAATAGTGCCTCCTGAGGTGTGGGGCCCAGATAGAGGAGCTATTTCTCTGGATTGCTTAGTTTGCATATCAAAGGTAAGCACCCAGCTGAACTTGCTATTGAAACCGTGTAACTCAGATTGGGACTTGAACCCACAGTCTTTTAACTGAGATCACACGCCTGGTCTCAGGACTTAATGAAGCTCAGGTTCTTGATGTCTCATCACAGAAAGAATTCAGTGAGAGACAAAGTGATAGGTAAGAAGTGGATTTATTTAGAGAGAAACACATTCCACAGACAGAGTGTGGGATATCTCAGAAGGCAAGACAGACACCAGGATATGGAGTTGTCAGTTTTTATAGGGGTGGGTAATTTCATAGGCTAATGAGTGGGAGGAGTATTCCAGCTATTTTGGGGAAGGGGTGTGGATTTCCAGAAGTTGGGCCACCGCCTACTTTTTTACCTTTATAGTCAGCCTTGCAACTGTCATGGCGCCTGGGGGTGTGTCATTGAGCTTGCTGATGTGTTACAATGAGTGTATACTGAGGCTCAAGGTCTAGTGAAAGTTGATTCATCCCCCATCTTGGACCTATTCGGTTCTAATCAGTGTATGTTGCGTCCTTGGGCTTATCTCATTCTTCTAAAGGTTGTGCCCTGCCCCCTTCCCTGATGTTTCACTATCTCCAAGAATTGGCTACCCCAAGGGGCAGTCTATCACCTGCCAGAAAGGGATTTTACGATGTCAAAACATTATAATAAACAGAAAAAATTTTAATACATACATATATATATATACACACGCAATAGAGCATTTATCTTGCTTTGCTTGTCAAACTGAGTATTGGGGTAACTAAAGAATAAATGAGAGAAAATTCTTTCTTTACAGATGAATTCTAGATACTGTATGAAGTAGGAGTGAGCCTGTGATGACATCATAGATCTAGATCATTAACAGCTCCTAAAACCAATAGGTGGCAGGTTGAAAGGGACCTTTATAAGGGAGGAGACAGGCTGTCATCATCTGAATCCCTCAACAAACGTGGCTTTGCTGATAGTGGAATAACTGGTGATCACATTGCCTCCAGAGGTGCTGCAACAGAAAGCTCTCTTCCTCCCCGCCGAGGTCTTTTGGATCAAACTGCCTGTGTGCTGGAAGTAGGCAGGATAGAGGGCACCACAAGAAGCCCAGACAAACCCAGAATGTGGGTCCATTATAGAGGAGATTTGGAGACAAAAAGAAGTTCCCTGCTAAGTGTGTTGTGCTGAGGGGTCATGTTACACTTCCTGCGGGGTACACACCAGGGACCTTGCTTTGTAGAAGGAATAGCTGAGGCTCAGAGGTGAGAAGTTTGTGCCCAAGGTCACAGGGACCAGAGAAGCCAGGGGCAAGCCAGGGACTTGCGCAACTTGGCAGTGGGGGGGTGGGGTGGGGGGCTATGTCTGTCCTGCTCAGCACTGGGTGCCCTCAACATGATACCAAGCAGGGACCTGTGGGGCTCCTGGGCACAAAGCCTTTCTGTGTCCCCCATTTCTTTGATATCAGGAAATAGCCTTCATTCAACTTCCATGACCTTCCCTGAGTTCCAAGGGGCAGATTCAAGCAGTTGTTAATTAGGGAAGGGAGAGGATGCGAGACCAGGGAGAAACAGTCAAGAGAAACAATAGTGCAGCCTTGGGGCAAGGTCCTGGCTCCCCATCAACGGCTACACACAACAATAACTTTGAGCTGTTTTGCAGAAGCCGAAACCCTCTCCAGGTGGGAGAAGTTATCAATTAAAATGATGGTATGCTGTCCACAAGGACGGAGACCCCAGACCAGTTGGACCTGAAGGTTGATGATGCTGACTCTTACTTACCTCACCACCAACCAGTCAGAAGAATGTCCATGAGAAGATCACACCACGCCCTCTTTGAACCATTACTATTAAACTTCTCACTACCCTCTCCAAGTTGGGACATACAGTTTTGAGGGCATTAGCCCGCTGTGGCACCATTTGTCTGGCAAAACAATAAAGCTATTCTTTTCTACTTCACCCAAAACTCTGTCTCCAAGATTTAATTTGGTGTCGGGTACAGAGGCTGGATTCGGCTTCGGGCACTTAGTAGGTGCCTGGTTCTTGATGGATGAGTTGAGATCCAGTGACTGCCATGGCTCATGCTCTGAACTACGACAATAAGTCTTCTCTTGGAGGAACCTCTAACTTGTACAGGGTGACAACAGTAGACACAGACATCTGCCACAGAGAGCTGCTTCTGACTGACCAGCAAATCTCTGCTCTTTGCAGCCATAGGTCCCAGGCTCCATGCTGGGTGCTAAGGAGCCTGAGGGATCGCACTCTGCAGTCCCCTAGCTCTCCTTCTCACCCTGACTCATCAACTGGAAATTTCCTCTTCCTTCTGCTCTTCCTCCTCTTCCTGCCTCTCCTACCTTCCTCTTCATCTCCCCCTCCTCTGAGCATTAGCTACTCCTTGGACAAAGCAGCATCCCTGATGTGCACCCAGCAAGGAAACATAAAATGACTTAGTGAATGAGACCCCTCAGCACAGCAACACTTAGCACAACAAGACTTTAGTATAAAGCTACAGTAATCAGAACGGTATCGATGCCAAAAACTTCT
>NW_006792345.1:261409-262829 GCF_000442215.2 Lipotes vexillifer | reverse complement strand
GTACACCGGGGCTGAACCGAATCTCAGAGACACAGTTTTGGGTGAAGTAGAAAAGGATAGCTTTATTGCTTTGCCAGGGAAAGGAGGACACAGCAGGCTCCTGCCTCCAAAGACTATGTGTCCCCACCCAGGAAGATGTGATGAGGAGTTGTTGGGGTTTTTTGTTTTTAAAAATTAATTAATTAATTTATTTTTGGCTGCATTGGGTCCTCGTTGCTGTGCGCAGGCTTTCTCTAGTTGCGGAGAATGGGGGTTACTCTTCGTTGTGGTGCGTGGGTTTATCATTGTAGTGGCTTCTCTTGTTGCAGAGCATGGACTCTAGGTGCGCAGGCTTCAGTAGTTGTGGCACACGGGCTCAGTAGTTGTGGCGCACGGGCTTAGTTGCTCCACGGCATGTGGGATCCTCCCGGAGCAGGGCTTGAACCCGTGTCCCCTACACTGGCAGGCAGATCCTTTTTTTTTTTTAACATCTTTACTGGAGTATAATTTCTTTACAATGGTGTGTTATAACAAAGTGAATCAGCTATACATATACATATACATATGTCCCCATATCTCCTCCCTATTGCGTCTCCCTCCCACCCTCCCTCTCCCACCCCTCTAGGTGGTCACAAAGCACCGAGCTGATCTCCTGTGCTATGCGGCTGCTTCCCACTAGCTATCTATTTTACATTTGGTAGTGTATATATGTCCATGCCACTCTCTCACTTCGTCCCAGCTTACCCTTCCCCCTCCCCGTGTCCTCAAGTCCATTCTCTACGTCTGCATCTTTATTCCTGTCCTGCCCCTAGGTTCATCAGAATCACTTTTTTTTTAGATTCCATATATATGTGTTAGCATACGGTATTTGTTTTTCTCTTTCTGACTTACTTCACTCTGTATGACAGGCACTAGGTCCATCCACCTCACTACAAATAACTCAATTTCGTTTCTTTTCATGGCTGACTAATATTCCATTGTATATATGTGCCACATCTTCTTTATCCATTCATCTGTCGATGGACACTTACGTTGCTTGCATGTCCTGGCTATTGTAAATAGAGCTGCAATGAACACTGTGGTACATGACTCTTTCTGAATTGTGGTTTTCTCAGGGTATATGTCCAGTAGCAGGATTGCTGGGCCACATGGTAGCTCTATTTTTAGTTTTTTAAGGAACCTCCATACTGTTCTCCATAGTGGCTGTATCAATTTACATTCCCACCAACAATGCAAGAGTGTTCCCTTTTCTCCGCACCCTCTCCAGCATTTATTGTTTGCAGATTTTTTGATGAGGGCCATTCTGACTGGTGTGAAGTGATACCTCTTTGTAGTTTTGATTTGCATTTCTCTAATGATTAGTGATGCTGAGCATTCTTTCATGTGTTTGTTAGCTATCTGTATATCTTCTTTGGAGAAATGTCTATTTAGGTCTTCTGCC
>NW_006792345.1:204498-258549 GCF_000442215.2 Lipotes vexillifer | reverse complement strand
TTCAGTAGTTGTGGCACACGGGCTCAGTAGTTGTGGCGCACGGGCTTAGTTGCTCCACGGCATGTGGGATCCTCCCGGAGCAGGGCTTGAACCCGTGTCCCCTACACTGGCAGGCAGATCCTTTTTTTTTTTTAACATCTTTACTGGAGTATAATTTCTTTACAATGGTGTGTTATAACAAAGTGAATCAGCTATACATATACATATACATATGTCCCCATATCTCCTCCCTATTGCGTCTCCCTCCCACCCTCCCTCTCCCACCCCTCTAGGTGGTCACAAAGCACCGAGCTGATCTCCTGTGCTATGCGGCTGCTTCCCACTAGCTATCTATTTTACATTTGGTAGTGTATATATGTCCATGCCACTCTCTCACTTCGTCCCAGCTTACCCTTCCCCCTCCCCGTGTCCTCAAGTCCATTCTCTACGTCTGCATCTTTATTCCTGTCCTGCCCCTAGGTTCATCAGAATCACTTTTTTTTTAGATTCCATATATATGTGTTAGCATACGGTATTTGTTTTTCTCTTTCTGACTTACTTCACTCTGTATGACAGGCACTAGGTCCATCCACCTCACTACAAATAACTCAATTTCGTTTCTTTTCATGGCTGACTAATATTCCATTGTATATATGTGCCACATCTTCTTTATCCATTCATCTGTCGATGGACACTTACGTTGCTTGCATGTCCTGGCTATTGTAAATAGAGCTGCAATGAACACTGTGGTACATGACTCTTTCTGAATTGTGGTTTTCTCAGGGTATATGTCCAGTAGCAGGATTGCTGGGCCACATGGTAGCTCTATTTTTAGTTTTTTAAGGAACCTCCATACTGTTCTCCATAGTGGCTGTATCAATTTACATTCCCACCAACAATGCAAGAGTGTTCCCTTTTCTCCGCACCCTCTCCAGCATTTATTGTTTGCAGATTTTTTGATGAGGGCCATTCTGACTGGTGTGAAGTGATACCTCTTTGTAGTTTTGATTTGCATTTCTCTAATGATTAGTGATGCTGAGCATTCTTTCATGTGTTTGTTAGCTATCTGTATATCTTCTTTGGAGAAATGTCTATTTAGGTTTTCTGGCAGGCAGATTCTTAATCACTGCTCCACCAGGGAAGGAAGCCCTGATGAGGAGTTTTATAACCATACTCCCTAAGGGTGGGGTTGCTCACAAGATTAGGGTGCGTGCAGGGTCTCAGGTAGTCCAGGTCTCCTAATCTTGTTGAGCTTCTTTGGTCCCTTTAATCCTGCTTCAGGTAGTTTATTGGCTGCTCCTCCCTCGATTAGCAACTGTTCAAATCTGCCCCTGGAACTTAGGGAAGATCATGGAGGCTGGAGTCTTGCCTACAAGAAACAGGACAAAAAGTCCTGTGTGCCTGGGAGCCCACAGGGCCCCGTTCAATTTTACTATGACAAAAAATTAGACAAACTAGTGGAATCTAACAGAGTCTAGAAATAAGCTCACACATCTAGAGACAATTTGTGACAAAGCTGAAAGACAATGTAATGCAAGATGTCTAGACTTTTCTACAAGTGCTGCTAGTGAAACAGGAGGGAAGAGGGTAGGGCACAACGTTTAAAAGAATGACATAGCCTGAGGACACACCATACACTGGTTAGAACCGAATAGGTCCAAGATGGAGGACGGATCAACTTCCACTAGACCTTGAGCCTCAGTATACATTCATTGCAACACATCAGCAAGCTAAATGACACACCACAGGTGCCATGACAGTTCTGAGGCAGACCATAATGGTCAAAAAGTGGGCAGTGAGGGGCTTCCCTGGTGGCGCAGTGGTTAGGAATCCTCCTGCCAATGCAGGGGACACAGGTTCGAGCCCTGCTCTGGGAAGATTCCCCCATGCCGCGGAGCAACTAAGACCGTGTGCCACAACTACTGAGCCTGCACTCTAGAGCCCATCAGCCACAACTACTGAAGCCCGCTTGCCTAGAGCCCGTGCTCTGCAACAAGAGAAGCCACTGCAATGAGAAGGCTGCACACTGCAACGAAGAGTAGTCCCCACTCTCCCCAACTAAAGCCCGCGTGCAGCAACGAAGACCCAACACAGCCAAAAATAATAAATAAAACAAATAAATTTAAGAAAAGAAAAAGTGGGCAGTGGCCCAGTTCCTGGAAATCCCCACCCCTTCCCCAAAATAGCTGGAATACTCCTCCCACTAATTAGCCTGTGAAATTACCCAGCCCATAAAAACTGACAAGCCCATACCCTGGTGCCTCTCCCACCTTCTGAGATGGCCCACACTCTGTCTGTGGAGTGTGTTTCTCTCTAAATAAATCCACTTCTTACCTATCACTTTGTCTCTAACTGAGCTCTTTCTGTGACGAGACATCAAGAACCTGAGCTTCATTAAGTCTTGAGACCAGGTGTGATCTCAGTTAAAAGGCTGTGGGTTCAAGTCCCAGTATGGGCATTGGCTGGGTTCAAGTCCCAATCTCAAATGGTTACATGGTTTCACTGGGACACAGGGACATACAAGTGTGCAAAAATGAAATTGCATCCATACCTCACACATATCCGAAAAGTACCTCAAAATGGATCATAGACTTAAGTATAAAACATAAAACTATAAAAGCTTCTGGAAGAAAACACGGGAGAAAGTCTTTGTGACCTTGGTTCCAGTGATCCACAAAAGAAAAAATAAATTGGACTTCATCAAAATTTAAAACTTTTGCTCATCCAAACGTACTACTAGTGCTGACTTAAAAAAAAAATGCACAGGGACTTCTCTGGTGGCACAGTGGATAAGATTCCACGCTCCCAATGCAGGGAGCCTGGGTTCGATCCCTGGTCAGGGAACTAGATCCCACACACATGCTGCAACTAAGAGTTTGCATGCCACAACTAAGGAGACTACCTGCCGCAACTAAGGAGCCACGTACTGCAACTAAGGAGCCAGCCTGCCGCAACTAAGACCTGGCACAACCAAATAAATAAAGTTTTAAAAAATGCACAATGTGAGAGTTGCAAGTTAAATTTTATTTGGGGCAAAATTAGGACTATAGCCCTGGAGACAGCATTTCGGATAGCTCTGAGAAACTGCTCCAGAGAGGTAGGGGAGGGGGCTTCCCTGGTGACACAGTGGTTACGAATCCACCTGCCAATGCAGGGGACACGGGTTCAAGCCCTGGTCTGGGAAGATCCCACATGCCACGGAGCCTGGGCTCTAGAGCCCGCGTGCCACAACTACTGAGCCCACATGCCTAGAGCCCGTGCTCCACAACAAGAGAAGCCACAGCAATGAGAAGCCCGCACACCACAACGAAAAGTAGCCTCCACTCATCGCAACTAGGGAAAGCCCTTGCGTAGCAACAGACACAACAGAGCCAAAAATAAATAAAATAAAATAATTTTAAAAATAATATATTAAAAAAACGTAGGTAGGGGAGGAAGCTCAATATATATGTGATTTTGGTGAAGGGGGAGTACATGCAATCAAGCACATATTTTTTGCAGGTCTTGTGAGGGTTACTGCTAGTCATGAGGAGCAGACGTCACCACGAAGGAATTTAGTGCTTTTCTAGATATGAGGAGATGCAAGAATTTGGCTCATAAAATCAGCTCCTGAAACTATCCAACTATATCTGAAGACATGATCTGCCAGTTTTTCCAGAGCAGAGAGTGCCTCATTCCTGATCTCCACCCTGAATTCTTTTATTTATTTATTTTTGGCTGCGTTGGGTCTTCGTTGCTGAGCGCAGGCTTTCTCTGGTTGTGGCGAGTGGGGGGCTACTCTTCGTTGCGGCGCATGGGCTTCTCATTGCAGTGGCTTTTCTTGTCGCAGAGCACAGACTCTAGGCACGCAGGCTTCAGTAGTTGTGGCTCACGGGCTCTAGAGTGCAGACTCAGTAGTTGTGGCGCACAGGCTTAGTTGCTCCGTGGCATGTGGGATCTTCCCAGAGCAGGGCTCGAACCTCTGTCCTCAGCATTGGCAGGCAGATTCTTAACCACTGAGCCACCAGGGACGTCCCTCCACCCTGAATTCTTTCAGGGGGTGTTGAAGGTCAGCAGCTGCAGTGGCAACTGATTTAACTGATTTGTAGAAGTAGGTGGCAAGTGCCCGTGGCAAGTGCCCATGTCAAGTGCCAATTTGTAGTTGACACTAGAATAAAAAGCTAAGCCATAGACTTAGAGAAAATATTTGCAAACATATGTTTGATTAAACACCTGTATCCAGAATATATAAAGAACTCTCGCGTGGTGATCACTTGTAATGTTTAAAGATATTGAATCACTATGTTGGACACCTGAAACTAATATAATACATTAAGTCATTTATACCTCAAAAAAAAAAACAACTAAAAAAACAAAAACTCTCCTACCTTGATGGCAAGAACACTGACCTGGGTAAATCAGGCAGATCCCTTTAGGGGCGGATGGAGGAAACACTGGCCATGCATTGCAAAGTTTTTACGAGGGCCCTGGCCTTGACTTCAGTCAGTAGGTTCTGGGTCTGAGAAGTGATTCAGGTCTGGAAGTGGGACAAGGGATCATGAATTTTCCTGGGGCGGCTAACTTGGCATTCTGCTTATCCCTTGGCTGCAGCTGTTTAACAGTCCACCCTGTTGACTGCCCATCTCTCCCATCCCTAGGAACATGGTTCTGTGAGCCGTCCCTCCATATCCCAGCATCCTGATCTTGCTGACCATCATGGTCATCACTGACACTTGGTTTCTGACAGTTCTGTGCTGCCATCTAGCCTCTATTATTTCTGATTGTTATCATTTCCATCTTTCCCATGGTACCCAGTTCTATAATGGCATTTCCTATCATCCATCCCAGACTGCAGAGGATGGCCACTATGGGCTTTTGAGCAATGCTCCTGCCCCCTCACCAGTGCATCCCTTGTTGCCTTGGTAAATGGCATTCTCTAGGGAAAGAGCAATAGAGTCTTTGAGGACTAGAGGGATAGAGAATTGATTTAACACTGACACCTAGGGACCCAAAGCACCATCATTGGCTCCATACTTAGTGCAGGGGTGTACTGTGGGGGTCAGGTGACAATCCAAGCGTGTTCCAGGCCCTCCAGATAGAGTCCTAGCCCAGGTCCATTTCACATGAACCCACTGGGTCCAAGACCCCTGGGTCATTTCCCTGGTTTCTGGATGTATCATTAGAATGGTCATATGAGGCAGTTGGCAGTGTACAAAACACAGCAAACACAACAGTCCTGAGACTAATGTCCTTGCAACCTGCTTGCAAGGCTGGCCCTTGGCTGGTGTCTGGGAACTTCGATTTGGGGAGCATTCCCACTACTAACTGATAAAAATGGCTCACTGTGCCAAACCTGTTTGGGTTTATGTTGAACAACTCCTTTCCTTTTGGGACTCTGGAATTTTAGTTCATGCCAGCAGAGGGTACTTAGGTGACCAGATGCCAGTAAGAACCCTGGGTGCTGAGTCTCTTATGAGCTTCCCCGGATGACAACATTTCACACGTATTGTCACAACTCATTGCTGGGGGAATTAAGCGAATCCTGTGTGACTCCTCTGACAAGGGATTCTTGGAAGCTTGAGTCCTGAGTCATCATATTGATGACGTGGTGTGAATTGGCCTGATGAACAGGAAGTGTTGAGCACATCGAGGCTTTGTTAAGACACAGGCCCTCTGGAGGGTCACGGGCTTGTGTCACTAGGCAGCGGCATGTCAGACATCCCTCGGAATTAAATACAGGCTATTGCACTTTGCACCTCCTACCACGATAAAAGGAAGACAAGACTTGGGTTTTGGATGCAGCATATTCCACACTTGGGGACTCTGCCAAGACACATTTATCAGGT
Source organism: Lipotes vexillifer (assembly GCF_000442215.2). Lineage (NCBI taxonomy): Eukaryota > Metazoa > Chordata > Mammalia > Artiodactyla > Lipotidae > Lipotes > Lipotes vexillifer. The sequence continues at coordinate 252,745 of NW_006792345.1, read as the reverse complement.
GGCACAGAAGGCTGTCAGCTGTGAATAGGACCCAGAGGAAGTAAAGGGCTTTGCAGCAGGGCCAAGCTGCAGGGCAAGCAAACTCCTGCTCAGTCCACAAGGTCCAGCAGGTCCCCTGGTACTAGAAGTAGACAGAGATGTGAGGTGTTTCTGGCAAGTCCCAGTAGGAGTCCTAGTGCACACCCTCAGGGCCCTGGAGCAAAGCTGTGCCTTACCAGTGACTGAACACTGTTCCAAAAATGAAGCTAAACTTGACCATGGGACCTTGGGACATTAGGGCACCAAGTGACTACGTGGCCAGAGCAGCATGTCACATGAGCTGGTTCTGTGGGACCAAACATTCACAGCAGTGGCCCATCACACCATGGAACGGCTGGGTTTATGGCACAAGTAAGAGTCACCCACCACTGTGGCCGCAGCACTTCTCCCTTGGCCACTGTCCAAAGCCAGCTTGGGGAGGGGCTCCCTCTGACCGGAGGCTAGTGTCCGCAGGGTCCACATGGTGGCTTTTGGTACAGGAGCTCTTAATTTTACTATAAGACATTAATCCATGTTTTACATTATGGTTATCTCTTTTCCCGTCTTGTTTAAGAAATTCTTTCCTACCCTCAGGTCATCAAGATATTCTCCTACATTACCTTATTGTAAAAGCTTGATAACTTTCACACTGACGTCTTTAATCCACTTGGAATTAATTTGCTTATGATGTCAGATTGGGCTTGCATTTTTCCCCCCAAATTTTTTTAAAACATAATTTCATACTTAAAGTTTGCAAGAAGAATACAAAGGGGACTTCCCTGGTGGCGCAGTGGTTAAGAATCTGCCTGCCAATGCAGGGGACACGGGTTTGAGTCCTGGTCTGGGGAGATCCCACATGCCGCCGAGCAACTAAGCCCGCGAGCCACAACTACTGAAGCCTGCGTGCCTAGAGCCCATGCTCCGCAACAAGAGAAGCCACCGCAATGAAAAGCCCATGCACCGCAACGGAGAGTAGTCCCCGCTTGCTGCAACTAGAGAAAAGCCCTCACGCAGCAACGAATACCCAACACAGCCAAAAATAAATAAATAAATATATAAATACATAAAAAAGAAAAAAAAAGAATACGAAGAATTGCAATATAGCCTTAACCCAAGTTTCTATTATTTTAATATTGTATTTGATCTGTCTCATCTCTCTCTTTCTCCATACACACAGACACACACACACACACACACACACACACACACACACACACACATTATCTTTCTGAGCCATTTGAGGGTAATTTGCAGACAAAATACATCTTTGCTCATCAATACTTCAGTGTGTATGAACATTCTCTTATATAGCTACAGTACAATTAGCAAAATCAGGAAATTAATATTAAGACAATACTATTATCAATACACACAAATATTGAATCATTATGTTGTTACACCTGAAACTAATATAATGTTATACGTCAGTTATGTCTCAATTTTTAAAAGATAATACCATTATCTAATCAACAGACCTTAGCCAGATATTGCCAATTGTCCCAGTACTGTTTGTTTTTAATTAATTAATTAATATTTTAATTTTTGGCTGCATTGGGTCTTTTTTGCTGCGCACTGGCTTTCTCTAGTTGCGGTGAGCAGGGGCTACTTCTTGTTGCGGTGTGCAGGCTTCTCATTGTGGTGGCTTCTCTTGCGGAGCACGAGCTCCAGGCACGTGGGCTTCAGTAGTTGTGGCACGTGGGCTTAGTTGCTCCACGGCATGTGGAATCTTCCCGGACCAGGGCTCGAACCTGTGTCCCCTGCATTGGTAGGTGGATTCTTAACCACTGCGCCATCAGAGAAGTCCCCAATACTGTTTTTATGGACTCCAGGATTACATGTTTGTTCAGCTGTCAAGAGTCTTCAGTCTCCTTTAGTCTGGAAGATACATGAGTTCATGTATCTTTCTTGGTCTTTCATGATCATAGGTCAGTTATTTTGTAGAAATCTACCTATTGGGGTTTATCCAAAGTTTCCACAGATTATAATTGATGATACTCTTTGGGCAGGAATGTCAGAGAAGTGGTGTCCTTAGAGCACCATCCGTAATGTCAGTCTGTCCCATACCTGGTGATAAACCTGTGCTGTTAACATGGTGTCTGCTGGTTTCTATACCGTAAAGTGAGAACTGCAAGAACTCTCAGCCCACCCTCCCTGGACGAACCCCTCACACTAAGAGGTTTTGCCCAATCTCAGCCTAAGGCTGCACATGTCCCCTTGAGTGCCAGGAAAACCCAAGGCTGACACAAGAATTTACCATTTGTTCCAGCCAACACCTGAAGCTAGGCTCTTGACCTCCCTGTTCTTAGAGCATTTATTTAAAAACCCTACAACTGTTAAGAACTTCTTCTTTCCCTTTAAGATGTATTTGTATCTCCTACAACCCAGGAGTGTCCTTCTCAAGGAGCTGAAAGTCATCCCCTTGAAAAGTCATCATGAGTTAGGCTGAGGCCTCTGTCTTCCAATCTCTGAGGGAGGAAAGAAATCTAACTTCAGTAGTGCCAGTTAGCAGACAAGGATGGCCTAATCACATTGACACTGGCCAACCCTCTTACCAGCTTTTTGTAATCTTTCACTTCCTGTACTCTCCTGGAGTCCCCACTCTGTTACCTCCCTTACCTAATGTCTGACTTTGTTTATCTTTGACAAAAGTAACTTTTTTTCCACATTGAAATAAGTATCTTTGTAGGGCCACAGTTTGAGATTGTGTAAAAAATTCTGTTTCTTCTCAAACATTCAACCCCCAAGTTTAACAAGTATTGGTGATTCACGCCTGAATCACTTATTATTTATTATTAGATGATTTTGCCAAATGGTGATTTTCTAATTCCATCATATTCTTTTTACCTTTATCACTAAGAAAAGAGCTTTCGCTTCTCCACTTCATTACTTAACTGAATCATTGTGGATTCATAAATTCTTAAATTAAAAATAAATTCTTATTTTACCTAATGGGTTATAATTCTTTATTGCCATTATTTATTTTGATGTACATATTGTCCCAGATTTGGCTAGTGGGTACACCTTTGAACTGGCTTCTGTATCCTTTCTACATGTCCCCATCTTCCTTTGAGCATTTCCTTACTTTCTATCACAACAGGATTCTCAGAGTGCATCTAAGTACTTTCCTTATTCCAGCTCTGGAATCAGTCATTCCTCCAAGGACAAGAAGACCTGTTATTTTTAGTGGACAATGGTATTTAGAAACCAAGATCTGGGCCCAGGTGTGCTCACTGCTACTCTGATCTCATTGCTTCTATGCCTTCTCAGGAGAGAAAACCGGGAAAGAGATGTATGTATACACATACACACATACATACAGGTTGTGTGTATGTATGTATATATATAAATATATATAGTGTGCATATGTATATACACACATATATAGAGAGAGATACATATATTTACATATATCTCTATGTACATTAAAAACCATGACTTTACACTAAGTTTTAGTTTTAAATCTAAAACCACAGGGTGCATTCTATCCCTCCTTTCCATATTTATAACTCTATCTTTCTCTACTAGTGAAAAATCTGGCTCCCATTATCCACAATGTTATTTACTTACTTGCACAGGCAAGAGTTCCGGAATTGGTAACTTATGCCTCCAGAAACCTACAAGCTAGAGTTGCATATTTGTTTAGCTTTCCCTTTGTCTTCAGCCTGAGGGTATGTAGTCCAAATGTTATACATTTGAAAAACTGGTTCATGTGTTTGTCATCCTTGTTGACTTTATTCTCTTTTATTTGTGAATGTAAAACATTCACAAGTTTCCAAAAATCGGCTCAGAGAAGCGTCTCTGCTTCCATCCCATTTCTTCAGTCTTTCCATTCCATCCCCACCTGCACTCCTAGTAACTATCTCTTCAGTTTCTGGCTTATCTTCCCTTTTTTTCTTTTTGCACAAATGAGCAGACACATGCAAATTTTCTTATTTCCTCTTTTTTCTTATACAAAAGATAACATACTAGATACGCTCTTCTGCACTTTGCTTTCTTTCCTAATGAAAGAGATCTTCCTAATTCTTTCTTACGGCTGCAGGCAACCCCATTGTGGGGAGATCCTGGAGTTTACCCAAAGATCCTGCTGCATGGGCAGTTAGGGTGATTCCAATATTTCACAATTACAGATGAAGCTTCAGTGAATACTTAGTTGTATTTTTTTAATATAATGATTTTAGAAATTTTAATTTTTATAATAGCTAATACATTCACTTGAATAAAATATAAAAATACAAAACCCAGCTATCTTTATAAAATGAAATTATATCGATACTGATTTAAACATCATAGGCAGTAAGACTTTTTGATGACGTTCACCAAAATTCTCTACCTGGCAGTTTTCTTTTCTTTCCTTTTTTTTTGGCCATGCTGCATGTGGGATCCCAGTTGCCCGACCAAGGATTGAACCCACGCCCCCTGCATCAGAAGCTGCCTTTTTTTTTTTTTTTTTTCATTTATTTTTTGGCTGTGTTCGGTCTTGGTTGCTGAGCGTGGGCTTTCTCCAGTTGCGGCGAGCCGGGGCTATTCTTCGCTGTGGTGCGTGAACTTCTCATTGCGGTGGCTTCTCTTGTTGCAGAGCACAGGCTCTAGGTGCATGGGCTTCAGTAGTTGTGACGTATGGACTCAGTATTTGTGGCTCGCGGGCTCTAGGGTGCAGGCTCAACAGTTGTGGCCCACGGGCTTAGTTGCTCCGCAGCATGTGGGATCTTCCCACACCAGGGCTCGAACCCATGTCCCCAGCATTGGCAGGCGGATTCTTAACCACTGTGCCATCAGGGACATCCGAAGCGCAGAGTCTTAACCACTGGACTGCCAAGGAAGTCCCTACCTGACAGTTTTAAGAGAGCTTAAAATCAGTTAGAAGGAAACATCCCACAACACTGAAAATGTTCATTTCGCAGAAGTCCCACGCACATGCTGGGAGGCCACAGTGCTGGGAAATAGCTGTTCTCATTCCTGTAGGCTATTCTAGAGGCTGAAGGAGGGTGGGCTTTCAACTGACCTGTTTTGGGCCGCAAAAGCCTTTGAAACGCTGATAAATCTACCCTCAACAAAAACATACTTAAACGTAAAACCTTCCATTTTTATGGATTGAGTTCCTCAGAAACAGAGGATTTGTGTGCGAGGAGTTTCTTGGGAATTGGGCCTGGAAACATCAGCTGTAAAAGACAGGAGGACAGTAGGGCAGGTCACAGGGAGTGTTGAGCTGTGATGTGGTTGCAGCCAAGCTTCAGCTCGCCCCAGAGAGGGCCCTGGAGCTGGAAAGTCCTTCAGAGTGGCCCCAAATTGGGGCAAGCAGGTTGAGCCTGTGCAGCCCCCCACAGGGACCAGGCATTGTAGGCAGGCGGCCCTGGGTCGGAGTTGTAAACTCGGGCCAGACAGCTCCCTTGCCAAGGTGATTCCCAGGGAAGGGATCCTGCTGCCATGTCCCCATGGTAGCACTGCTGTGGAGAGGGTCCCTTGGTCCAAAGCAACATAAGATGTATTCTGTACTGGCAGGTCAAACACTCTGATCCCTTGGATAGCAGTGCTGGTCCCCACTCACCTGCAGGACAGGCAAAGCCACACCCGGACTTTGTGCCCATTCCAGGAGATGTGAATAGCTGGTGCCAAGAACATAAACAACAAAGACATAGGAACTGTCACAGACCGGGGATACTAAGGAGACTTGACAACTCACTGCAGTGTGATTCTGGATAGGATCCTGGACCAGAAAACGGGCATATGAGACATTTGGTGAAATTTGGATAAGATCTCTCCATTTGGGACTTCCCTGAGCCTACGAGCCACAACTACTGAAGCCCGTGCGCCTAGAGCCCGTGCTCTGCAACGACAGAAGCCACTGCAATGAGAAGTCCGCGCACAACGAAGAGTAGCCTCCGCTCACCGCAACTAGAGAAAGCCCGCGTGCAGCAACGAAGACCCAACGCAAAAATAAATTAATTAAAAAAAAACTTGTCCATTAGTTAACAGTCTTTGTTTCAATATTAATTTCCTTTTTTTAATAATTGTACTGTTGCTATAAAAGATGTTAACATATGGGGAAGCAGGGTGAAGGTATATAAGCATTCTTTGTACTATTTTATTTTTTAACTTAAAAAATATTTATTTGGTTGCATTGGGTCTTAGTTGTGGCAGGCAGGCTCCTTAGTTGTGGCTCGTGGGCTCCTTAGTTGTGGCAAGTGAACTCTTAGTTGTGGCATGTGGGATCTAGTTCCCGGACCAGGGATCAAACCTGGGCCCCCTGCATTGAGAGCGTGGAGTCTTAACCACTGTGCCACCAGGAAAGTCCCTCTTTGTACTATTAAAAAAAAAAAACTTTATTGAGGTATATAATTTATAACATTCATAACATTCAGCCAATTAAAATGTACAGTTCAATGACTTTTAGTAAATTTACCCAGTTGTGCAAGCATCATGATAATCTGATTTTAGAACATTTTCATCTCCCCCATAAGATCCCAGCCCCAGGCCACCACTGATCTGTTTTCTGGACGTTTCATATAAAGGGAATATACAATATGTGGTCTTTCATGTCTGCCACAACTTCACATAATGTTTTTGAGGTCTTTGTATTACTTTCACAACTCTTTCTGTAAGTCTGAAATTATTTAAAAATGAAAAGCTGCAGGGAGGGAAAAAAGAAGGAAAGGAAAGAAAAAAAAGATAAATGTCTTCCCCTTTTCGGCATGGAAGGGACCAATGTGCCACCAAGTAGCTAGTTGGTCTCCTCGAGGGATAGATTGACTCAGAGGCTTGGCATTGGTCTCTGTCACTGGCAGGATGGACATTCAGCAGTGACAGAGCTAGAGTAGCCTTGGTGAGTTGGGGCAATACTGCTGGGATCATGTGGAGCCTCCACCACTGCCATCATAGCTAGTCCATTCATAAGCCCCTTTTTTCAGCACCAGGGTGGTTGATGGCAGAAGTTGGCTGATGTTCATCACAGCTGCAGTTTGGACTCAACTAGGCTGAGTTTGCAGCAGTCCAAGTTCTCTGCCAGGGAGTATCTGCTATTTGTACTGACTGGTGGATTAGATGAGCATATGGGAGGGAGACCACCACCTCTGCATCCTATAAGGCTTTTAGGGTGGCACTAATCTCTGCTTTTCCCTCTGGAATGCAACACTGTCTTTCATATACTCTCTTGGCTGGGACGGGCAGTTTCCAAGGCTTCCACTTGGCCAGTGGGAGGGTTCTGTAATGATAAGGTGTGTCCACTCTGATTAAACCTCAGGGCTAGGGAAGTAGTCAGGTGCAGCTGTGGATCCAGTGGTCCCATCGTGAGCTAGACCTGGGCCAGGGCTCCATTTCATGTATTGCTCTTACGCCCCTAACCTAACTTGGGAGCCACGAAGACACTTGGCACCCCCAGTTGTCAATGTCAACTCAGACTTCATATCCAAGTAACCTAGCAAAATCTAGGTATTCCTCCTCCCTGGGGTATGGTTCTCTGAGTAAATGACTATGGGTCCCTTTGGGGAGGACAGGGAGAATCATTACTGTGTCACTCGCAGTGATGGCTGCCTGTCTGGAAACTGGGCAGTGTTTTGTAACTTTTGTTTTGGGACAGCTTCCCTCAGCCAACCGATCAATGACCCACTGTTGATTTCTTCTGCTTGTATAAAGGAAGCCAACCTCTTGTCAGCTGCCCTGCACTACACTGTTGTCGCTGCAGTACACTGTGATCCATTAATAGCTCCCTACCTCTCTGTGGGTTAGGTCCTCCAACCTGGCCGCTCATTATGATAACTGTTCACATCTGGCTTCTGAAATGTCCATGCTGCCACCTGGCCCTACTGCTTTAGGATTCCCCACAACCCCACTGCTATCAGGGAGGCTGGTTCTGTTATGTCTTCTACTGTCAGTTTGGGCCTCAGAGGAATGGCCACCCAGCTTCTCAGTGATGTGGTGCCCCTCTCCAGTGTGCCTTCTCTTTTGGGTAAATGGGATATCCTCTGGGTCCTCTTGCAGAACATAATTGGCTGGTAGGTTTTGTTGCCCATCACAAATATAGTCTGTCCACTCTAGCATGCCCTTCACTGAGCGTGTGGAGCCCTGCCTCTACTGCCTGCTGCAGCAGCTCCTGCATTTCTACTTCCCTGAGCACAGGCCATGGCTTTCTCAAAGCTTCCAAGAACCAAGCTAGGGGCGTATTAGCAATGTTTCCTGGGAGTGTAGCGTTCAGGGTAATAAGTCCATAGGGCACTCCCATATGGATAAAGCCCTCCCTGGACCGATTTCCTGTTAGCACCGCCTTCCCCCCACCCCAGCCCTTTCAGTCCCACATACCCCTGGCTCCTGCCCATCCATCTTGGCAAGGTCCTTCAGTGCCTTCGGCATATTGTCCCTTTCCACTCTCGACAGGCCCAGCACTTCCCCAGACAGGTTGTTATTACATCACCCTCATTATTGATCCAGTGGCCAGAAGGGGAGGTGGGGAAGAGGTCTGTGCATGATTTTTAAGCAAGATGAAGGCACCAATCCTTAAGAGGGAGAAGCAGGCTGTGTTTGCAGGCCCAGGGGTTGCAGGGGGACCTGGGCTTCCAAGGCTTTCTAGGGCATCAATCAGATGTTCCCATCCCAAGTGTCAGGGTCCCTCTCCTTCCTAATGAGGACAGTGACCTTTGTGTAGATTTGGTGGGTTGAAAGTTCAATCTTCCCTCTTAACACCTAAGGCCTGGCTTGATCCCCTCAGCTTTGTCTGCCCTTCTCAGAGCCTGCCAAAGAGGCCCTCTGATTTCACGCTTGATCTTAAGCTGGTGCTTAATCATCCTCAGCTTTTCATTGTCTTTCTTCAGTACATTGGTGACCGGCCCTAGGAATAGACCCCTGACACCACAGTTCTTTTAAAAATTTTATTGTGGTAAGAAGACTTAACATGAGATCTGCCTTCTTAAATTTTTAAGTGTATAATATAGTATTCTTTTTTTTTTTTTTTTTGCGGTACACGGCCCTCTCACTGTTGTGGCCTCTCCCGTTGCGGAGCATAGGCTCCAGACTCGCAGGCTCCAGACTCGCAGGCTCCAGACGTGCAGGCTCAGCGGCCACGGCTCACGGGCCCAGCCGCTCCGCGGCATGTGGGATCCTCCCAGACTGGGGCACAAACCCGCGTCCCCTGCATTGGCAGGCGGACTCTCAACCACTGCGCCACCAGGGAAGCCCAATACAGTATTCTTGACTGTTGTTATAGAGCAGATCTCTAGAGCTTCTTAGTCTTACTTCACTAAAACATTTCGCCTATTGATTAGCATCTATTTCCCCTCCCACAGCCCCTGGCAGCCACCATTCCATGCTGATTCTGTGAATTTGACTATTTTCAATACCTCATCTCATGTAAATGGAATCATACAGTATTTGTCTTTCCATGGCTAGCTTATTTCTCTTAGCAAAATGTCCTCAAAATTCATCCCTGTTGTTGCATATGGTGGAATTTCTTTTGTTAAAGGCTGAGGATATTCCATTGTATGCATGTACTGCACTTTCTTTATCCATTCATCTATGGGTGGACATTTAGATTGTTTCCACATCTTGCCTACTGTGAATAGTGCTGCAATGAACATGGTTGTGCTAATATTTGATTTCTGTACTTTTGGATAAATAAATGGCCAGAACTGGTATTGCCTCATCACGTGGTAGTTCTAATTTGAGGAACGCTCATACTGTTTTCCATAGCTGCTGCACTATTTTGCATTCCCACCTTCTCCACATCCTAACACTTTTTTTGGCTTTTGTTCCACAGTTCTTATAATTACTCCTTCCCTTAAACTTCTCGGAGGCGTAGGATATTGCATTCCCTTCTCCAGTATCCTATCCCTGTATCACCATGCTGAAAGCCTGTTAACTTCAGCATGCTAGTGGCTTTTCCTGCCCCATGGTTACCAGTGATGGGGCTCTCATGGCCGGGCAGCTGGCAGTAAGCCAGCTCCAGTCAGCTCTGAGAGCACTCCCCACTCCTACTGCCTCAGGTTGGCTTCCCCAGAAGCAGATTTTGGTGAGTAGGCAAGGGCAGCTGGACTGGGCAGAGGGGTGTTGAACCGAGCGGCGGTCGCAACAGAGGCCTCAGATGGTCCCACTGGCACCGTGGGTCTGGGTGGCCCTTTCATGCCCCAAATTGAGGAAAGGGGCTGGGCCTTTGTACCCCCATATTGGCCAGGCTCCAGATGTGGGCTGCCCCTGAGTAGGGGGCATAGCCACAGGCAAGGCAGCTCCTTTCCACTGAAGGCAATTCCCAGACTCAGCTGAGAGCCGGCAGCAGCCAACATTCCTGGCATTTGGTGGAAGGAGCCCCTCGGTCCTGAAGAGGCAGCTGGGCTCACACCTTGTCTGTAGTGGCAGGACTGGGCTCAGACAAGCCTGTTCTCTTGTTCTAGTCTTCCTATAACACTATGGCAGGGCTAAAAAGTTGGATGGATAGAGAGAGGAGCCAACAGAGGAGGCTGGATAGGTTCAACAGAAGGAACGAGAGGCAGCAGCAGAGTTTAATAAGAGTCTTTACTGCACAAGCAAGTATCAAAAAGAAGAAATGGGGCCTCTGTGGTAGCGCAGTGGTTGAGACTCCGCCTGCCAATGCAGGGGACACGGGTTCGAGCCCTGGTCTGGGAAGATCCCACATGCCATGGAGCAACTGGGCCCGTGCACCACAACTACTGAGACTGCGCTCTAGAGCCAGCGAGCCACAACTACTGAGCCCGCATGCCACAACTACTGAAGCCCACGCACCTAGAGCCCATGCTCTGCAACAAGAGAAACCACCGCAATGAGAAGCCCATGCACTGTAGTGAAGAGTAGCCCCCGCTCACCACAACTAGAGAAAGCCAATGCACAGCAAGGAAGACCCATTGCAGCCAAAACATAAATAAATAAATAAATTTATTAAAAAAAAAAAGAAATGGCATGGGGGGAGATATAACTAATAGAGCAGATTTGGATTTTTCTTTTTACTACTTGGGTGAAGGATTTTCTTGGGCCTCCAACTCCAAGGGTAACATGACATAGTAGGAAGGACGGCAACATTTGCAGCTCTTGACTTTGAAGATGACTGTATGTGGTTGGGCTTCACCTTGCGTTAAAGAAGTGGGTACTTAAAGTATACAACCTATCTAGAGCCTTAAAACTCAAGATGAGAGATGGTGGAAGTGTCAGTAGTGATAAATCCAAAGGTAGGGCAGCAAGCACTCACCTCAGCTGCGTCAAGTGGAGCTAGATCCTTCACAACTTATTAAGAATATATATCTCCAGCTTATTTTCTCCATAACCTTGAAACATTCTGCTTTCCAGATACAAAGACAAATGGAGCCTTCTGCTTGGACTCCCGGCACCGACCACCTAACAGCCCCGGAATGCACGGTGTGCCTGTCCGGCCAGGACCTGCCGTGTCACTTGCAGCAGAGGACTCTTCCCACCCAGGCTCACTAGACAGGAGAGGGAATCCTGAACCCCCTCACTCCACCCTCAGGCAGCTGTTGTATTTGTTGCCATATCTGTTTTTGCAGCAGATATCTTTTTCTCAGACACCTTCCTATCTTTTTCTTGCACAGGTTACCTCTCTCAGAGTTTGCATTCCAGGACACTGATATCGAGGTGGAGCTGTGTGTTCTGTCCTTGCCATGCTGGATTCCACTTTGAGTGAGGGTCTGAAGCTATTTTTTCCAACTTCCATGAAATGGTCTGCAGGTACTGACTAGGGTCTGCAGCCCAGCTTACTGCAACCATTCAGAAGGCAAATTATCTTTGACACATAAGCAAAGCCTATCTGAAAAGTGGCAAGTGCATCACCAGCTTTCCAGTAAGGCAAATTGATCCCATGTGCAGAAGAGCTGACCTGTTTCCAAGACATCGCCTACCATTCTTTGCGCTGGTCCCAGAGTACCTGGAACTTTTAGTTGACTAGCCTTGGACCAAGTTCACAGGCAACCACCATTTTGCATCTTTCAACACCTTTACCACTTCCATGTTGCCACTTCCACACCCTTATCAGCTGACTGGCCTTAAGGTTGACTAATTGATAAAGCTGCTAATGATGGCAGAAGCAGTCCAACACCAGGGATGAACGTGGGACCCCATCTTACCTTCAGCATCTCCTTGGGCTGGGCTGGCAGAGGCCCCAGAGTAGCGCAGGCTTGCACTGCGGATGCTGCAGTGCTGGGGTCACCTGGCAGAGGGGCAAGGGCCCGCTCTCCTACTATATGCAACATATGTCCTTTGTGCTTTTAATTGAACATGTGTTGGGCATCTGTTGATTTTACTTTCTCAGCATTCCTCCCTTCCTGTTAACAGCACCCTCTTCCTTTGGGGAATTTCCTCTCCTGTCCCATGTGGCTGTGAACTGCTCTTCCCCAGAACTCTGGCCGGCTCCCTTCCAGTACTTGGCCTCAGTTAGGTGTCTCCTTAGAGGGGCCTATTCTGCCCACCACATCTAAAGTCTCTCAGGCCTCCCCTCCCCCATGGCAGCCTCTACCTTATGCACTGCTTTAGTTTCTTCCTGACACCATTTTGAAATCTGTCACATGTTATGACACCCCCTTCACATGAGACTGAAGGTCCACAGAGCAGGGACCTGCTCTCCTATACTGCTGCTACTTTCCCTGCTCCTAATACAATGCCTGGACATAGTGGGTGCTCTATAAACATGAGCTGAGGGAGCTGTGCCTCAAGGAGCCGGCCTCGGTCACCACATGAGTCTGGCTTGTAACTCTCGACAGACTCGGGAAGGTGGCCGGGCAGCACAGACTGGAACTGCCTGACCCTTGGCACTCCTGAGGCCTGGCTTGTTAAACACCTCCTCTGATTCTGGGAATTAGCTGGTAATCTAAATACAGACTGGGGGCAGGGAACGTTCAGGGTTTTATTAGCCAGTTTTTCTGTTGGCTCCCAACAGAAGCCCAACAAAACCAGGTTTCCAAGTTGCAATGTTCAAAACCTTGCTAAATATTTAAAGTAACTACATTGTACCTCATCAAGAGGAAGTGCTGCAATTTACTTAACCAATCCCCTCTGACAGCTCTTTAGATTCTCCTAGTTTTCTGCAGTTATAAATAGTGCTACTAGGAACACCACTGTGCTCTATAACCTTCTCCTGCACTCAGAATTATTTTCAAGGATGGCTTCTCAGAATTGGAATTTCTGGGGTGGACAGACGGCATGAATATTTTAAGGCACTTGCTACCTTTTTCAATATTTCTTCCCACAAAAAAGTTGTACAGCAGCCTGCCTCATCACACTGCAGTCAGCACTGAGGATGACCGAGGTAATCTGACAAGCAGAATCATCTCCCTTTGGTTCTGTTTTGTACTTCCTTCACCACTCATGAGAGCGTGCCCCCACCCCACGCCAAACATCACACACATTCTGTGCATTCTCAGCCAAGACTTCATGAGTCTTGTGTTCTTCCCTTTACTGTGCCTTACATACATGGCTCTGTTAGGCTTCATTAGAGTAATTAAACCTTTTAATTCCATCACATGACAGGCTTCCTCCCTGAAGGCTGCTCTTTCCTGCCCTTCTAAGAGCTCAAGCTTCTCTAGGTCTGACCCGCTTCCAGCCTATGGCTGAGGTGAGAGGTCACTGAGAAGACTTGCCTTCCAGGCTCCCGGTGTGGCTTCTGTCATCATTTGATGCCCCTTCACAGTGTGACACTGACAGGAGTGGGCGGGTGAACATGCCAGAGCACACACTTCCTTACAATAAAAAAGAAAACGAAACGAGACCTAGACAACTGCACTGACAGTAAATCTAAGGGTTTAAGTAAAACATCTGAACTGCTAAGGATCTAAAGTATCCCTTAAGTCCAACTTCCCTCACATTAGACGTAAGGGCATGGATGAGGTCTAGAGAGCGGAGAGACCGGTGGCCCTGGGCAACGTCAGTGCTAATTTCCTATGTATCACCAAAAAACAAACCAAACACCCCCACCACCAATGTGCATTAAGAAAGCAGCTAAATCACAAAGGAAATCAACTACCAAACAAAGCAGCTGTGTACTGGTCCACCTCCTGCCTGTGGCACAGCCATGTGAATTGAAATACATGGGCAGTTTCCATACTAGCAAAATACTTTTATTATTTTATAATGATAAAACAGGAAAGTAAAGATTTCTTTTTGGTGTATACCAGAGTTAAGGGAAGTAGAATAAGGGAATTAATAGGACTTTTATGTACTTTGATGACAGTAAAAAGTTAACAATACCAACTGTTTGACATAAAACTTATAGCCCCCAAAACACATATATAAAGGATCATAGTTTTAAAATCTATAAAAGTAAAAAATATACAGTCAGAAGCTCTAACGCTTATTCCATCTTTAATATAAAATTGTAAACATTTATTTACACAAAGCAAGTGTGTATAACAAAAGTCCAAGCACCCTTTTCTTTTGAGTCATGGCTCCTGGAAGATGGGGATTTGCACTGAAGTGGAGTTGTCTCCTTCCCTGACTACCCAAAAACCAGATTCATAAATAAAGCCACAGGCAGCTCCCTGGGGGGACTCCAAGCATCACATTTTATTGCTCTGACACTGCAGCAAGTGAGAAGCCTGCTGTCTGTCTAGGTGGCCCCAGGACTAAGGCAGGGGCAGCCCTCCTCACAAGGGGGAGGCAGAGGCGCGAGCGCCCAGGGATAGAGGTGAGCAGCAGCCAGAGGGAGACCAGGAGAGGAGCAAGGACCCACCATCAGCCTTCCGGCCGCTATTTTTGGTAGAAAACCCGCTGAAGATTGGGGAACTCAGAGGGTGGAGTCTTCACTGGCTTTATGATTCATTCCCTTCTTTGAGAGTTATATTCAGTAACTGGGGAAGGCAGGGAGGGTATTTAAAGGGGAAATGGCCCCAAAACCACCCATGCTGGCAAATGGCTATTAGAGAAGAAGATCTGAGGGTCCAAGTACCCCCATGAAAGGCACTGCTGGTGCAAAATAATTACCAATGTGTGTACAACCCTTTGTCCCCTCAAAGCCACTCAAGGTGGTTGTGTGAATATTTTCCTTGGCTCAATTCTTTACATATGATACTCCTTGAATTATCCATTCTGAGGCTCCAGGGAAATAAAAATGGGGTTGTGGTTTCGCCAGAGACCACTCTGCATATACGCCACTCTTTTCAGTGTACTATTTTCTCTCCGACACCCCATTTAAAAGGGTCTCACCTTGTGCTTACCATGTTGCTTTTGTTACATCGAAGTGCTCTGTCTTCATTTCCCACAAACAGCCCACAGGTTGTTGTGGACTCTTAGCTTAGTGAAGACCTAAAGAGTCATAGACCTTAAGAGAGAAATCCATTTGAATCTTTAGAAAGGATGTATTAGTGTTACAAAGCAATTCTCTTTAAAAAGTGCAAGTCATCTGACAAGGGAGTGGCAGAAGTAGTAAAACAAAGTGGAATTCCTTCCTCTGGCCCGGCCTGCGTCCTCCCTGACAAACAGGGCACACCTATTTTTCTCCTTCCCACAAACCTTTGCTTTCTGGGGAAGGGATACCCAGCTCCTTACTATGCTAGGCTTCCCTAGGGAATTCTAATGACTCTTTCTTTTCCTCTCCAATCCGGTAAATCAGTGGCTTAAGGAGTTTTTCCATTTGGGCTGGAGAGAGAAAGAAGGGGAGGCAGAAAGAAAGGTTATGGGAAATGAAGACAGGGTGCAGGAAAGACATCTGTTCATAACTCAACAATGATCACCTTCCTAACACATTAAATATGAGTTTTCGGAGAAACTGCAAAAGAAGAAACAACAAAAGAGGACACAGGAATCCCAATTGTTTCATTTCAGCATTTGGCCTGGGGGCCGCCTGGGGTCTTGCTACCAACACATGGGAGGAAGGGATTCCTCAGCCCACATCCTCCTAAATGCTAGCCTGGAAGAACAGCATTCTGGGAGAAGGAGGAGCTGCTGGAAAGACCAGATCTGTGTCACTAACTCTGCTTTCTCATGGCATCGTGTTCCTTTTTGGCACATGCAGTCACAGCCTGCACTTATGGAAATGATTTTCCAGTGAGCCTCCCTTTGCCCTTGAAAGCTGACAAAGAGCAGGGATAAAAAAGGCTCTTAATCAAAAGGAAACCCTAAGTTTCCAATGCCACTTATCAATTTAAACCACCACCTACCCTAATCTGTTTTAAAACCTTAAAAAAAAATTAAAATATTTTCTATGCTACAAATTGCAAATAGTTCTGCTATAAAGTTTCAACAAAAATTTGTCCCAAAATTGGGGCAAGTGGAGAAATCTTGGATTAAGTCAACATGATAGCACAGATTTTTATAAGCCTGACATCGTGGGGTTTCACTGTTGGTTTTTTGGTCATTTGGATAGAAAACCACCTGCAGAACCCTGTCCTGCTGTCCCAACACCAGATAACAATGCCAGCAGATGGGGTGGGGCCAGCCCAACACACCACAACTGCTGGCTGGGAGCCCTGGGCCCCACAGAGCCTGGGAGGACCAGGCCTCAGCCCCATGGCTCTAGCTCTACCTGCCCAGCTCCCCGGGCTGTGGGCTTTTGGTCCAAAGTAGTTGCTCTTTCTTGAATTTGAGAAGAAAAATATAGGCTGTATGAACACTGAAAACACCACAAATCCTCCTGTTACTGAGGCCCTAGAAGGTCGTCCAAATCATTCATCCACTCCTCCGAAGTCCTGTTCTTCAGCAGGGAGTCGATCAGGTCGGCGTCTCCGGCCATGCTGGCCAGCCCGCTGCTACCTGGCTGCCCACTGTAGGCAAAGGGCAGTTCTTGGCCTGCGGTCCGCACAGGGTAGGCTTGGGCGCAGTGTAGCCCTGCCCGGCCACCCACTGTTGGGGCGGGGCTCTGGCTGAAGGCCCCCAGCTCAGGCCCAGCTGGGCTCAGACCCGGCAAGCCCTGCTGTGGGGCTCCCTGGGGAGGTGCTGGGGCAGGGGCACTGGTCCTCTGCTGTGTGCTCACAGGGGGCAGCATGGACCCTGCTGCAGCTGCTGAGCTCATGGGGGCCATAGGCCTGCTGGGCATCGCCTGGGAGAACTGCGGGCTGGACATTTTCAGGTGGGCCTGCTGCATGTGGAAACTGGAAGCTGCAGTGAAGGGGCTTACACAGTTGTTCCTGGGGTCTGGCCACTCAGGTCCGGCATTCCCTGATGTTGCCATGTGGAATTCTGGCCTCCCATGGCTGCCGATACCCTTGGGACCTGTGGCTTAGTTAAACCAGAGTTCAGGGTCCCCTTATTGTGCTGTTGGGAGATACCCGAGTTCCCCAGAGAGTTCTGCCCATAGGCAGCTGAAACCGAGGTGTTCGGGCCCACACCAGTCTGCCGTGGAATGTGGGCATGTCCATTGGTGGCCTGTGGTGGGGGCTGGGCAACTCTCTGGGTCATACCAGAAGCCATGCCATAGAGGCTGCCCTGTGGCATGCTTTGCGAGCCAGTGAACTGAGCCACACCCCGGTCCTGCTGGCCTGAGCTTGAAGGGAGAGAGGAAACCGAAGTGTGTCCAGGACCCATTGGCATCAGATTCCCGGCCTGAGGGAACACTCGAGGACAGCTGGAGTTAGATGGACCCAAGTTGTTCATGCCAGGCATGGCAGAAGAGGACCCTAGAAGACAGAGAAAATTCTGTCAACTAAGCTAGCATTTCTTCACCGCCACTATGGAGATACCTCCAAGACCCAAGCTGCAGCTGCTATCCCACAGGCCTGAAAGGCAAAATCAGAACACCAGATACCTCATGATCAGTGGAACCTCAAAGAGAGCCTTGGGGGCAAAGGTTTCCCACAGGGTGGAATGGAGGCCGGTCTGGAGCAAAAAGGAGATTGAGACAGGCACAGAGGAAGGGGCAAACTCTATGGCTAGAATGTGGGGAGAGTATCTAGAGATAAAAGGAAGAGATGGCCCCGGCCAGATTCAGAAGAGCTGCCGCCAGCCACCATAGGAGGGGACAGGGTTGCAAAGCCAAAGGGTAACTGGACTGTGACTCTGGTTTAGACCTAGCTCGGCAGGGACTGTCAGGATCACTTAGATGAGGCCCACACGGTGTGGCACTGCAGGGTGGTGAACGGAGGAAGGAGTCTGGACTGAAATCAGAAGATATTTACTGAGCACCTGCTCTGTGGTAGGTTCTGTGCTGGGGAGACAGCACGGAATGGGACAGAGAGGTCCTATCCTCAGTGAACTTGCTATTTGGGACTCTGTCTTAAGCAGTGGATGCATGGTGACAGCCCTGACTGAGATGATTTTTTGTGGGTAGGTGAGCGATTGTTCAGGGGTTGGTCATAACTGAGTACACTTTGTTTCTCCTCTTCCTCTCTCCATCAGCACCTAACTAAAAACTGAGTTGAAGACAAAAGGGAAATGCTCAAACAGTCCACTTCTCTACCACTGATAGCCCACAACAACATCAGATGGGATGAAGGCAGGAAAGCTGGCCAAGACCCAGGCTTCTGAGATGCCCACAGACTTCAACCCCTGGTCCCTGTTAGCAAAGCATAAAACCCCACTTAAGGGCTTCCCTGGTGGTGCAGTGGTTGAGAGTCCGCCTGCCGATGCAGGGGACATGGGTTCGTGCCCAGGAAGATGACACATGCCGCGGAGCGGCTGGGCCCGTGAGCCATGGCCGCTGGGCCTGCGCGTCCGGAGCCTGTGCTCCGCAACGCGAGAGGCCAACAGTGAGAGGCCTGCATACCGCAAAACAACAACAACAACAACAAAAACCCACTTAAGTCTCCTCTGGAATGCACAGCTGTGGTCAACTTCTCTGGGACACTTTATAACGAGAATCTCTGACCAAGAGAAGCACAGGTTTCGAAGATATTCCAAGAGCTAGGAAGGCAGGTATGGCCTAGATTTTACGGCATCTGTCAACTGAAATCTCTCTCTATTCTGGAGCAACAGCCTGAGCAATGGCGGTCAGGTTCTCTCACATGACAGCTGAGACCTCAGAATGCTTCCTGCCCCTTTCTGGTCAACTGTCTGCTGCCGAAACTGCCATCCGTGACACCAGTATGAGCAGACAGGAAGAAAGAAAAGAAGCAAAAGGCCATACAAGTGCATTAAGTCTCTCCTTATCTGGAAAATAGGAGACGGTCGTTTTTTGAACAGACACATAATGCTAGAAGCAAAGAACTTTCTTAAGAATTACAGAAGCCCCTTCCTATTGATAAGATATCTTCCAACTACAGATGATTTTGCCTCAAAAGATTATACAGCCAGGGACCCAGCCAAAGCACTTAGCCAAAGTAGTCTGCCTCTATGACTTTCTTCTCCTGACCTGTAGAGTAACCAGAACGCTAGGATCCTTATGCAGAATGGAGTTACAGGAGCATATACATCCATTTAGCATCTATAGCATAAAACTGGGCAGATAGCAGGAACTCAGCATGAGTGGAACAGACTACCTGCTCTGTCCAGTGCCTGCCTTCCCCTGCCCCACTCCACTGCCTCAGACACTCCTCACCTGTGAACTGTCCAACCTGCTGTGGGAAGGTGCTCTGTGTTGGGTCTTGGTACTGGGGTGGCGGGCGGGTCAGATGGCGCTGAAACTGTTGCTTCTCCTAGAAAATGCCAAGAACAACAGAAAATTACAAGATCCACGTAAAACAAAAACAAAGCGATTAGAGAAAAGTAAACTGTCCAAGTTTGTTACTCAGAGGGACTCCTATGGAGATAATGCTCATAATCTCATTTGGGGGGCTCTTAATAAATTGTAGTATGAGACAGAAGGATGGGGCAATGATTTAAAAAAAAAAAAAGGTGATGTATCAGTTAAAAGAAAAAAGAATGGCAGACCAGGGAAATGCAAATCAAAGCCACAATGAGATAGATACCACTTCACACCTACTAGGATGGCTAGAATCAAAAAGACAGATAAGTGTGTCAAGGATGTGGAGAAACTGGCCCCCTCACGCACTGCTGTGGGAACGTAAAACGGTGCAGCTGCTTTGGAAAACAGTCTGGCAGTTTCTCAAAAGGTTAAACTAAAGAGTTACCACATGACCCAACAATTCCATCCCTGGGTGTATACTCAAGAGGACAGAAAACCTACGTCCACAGAAAGGGGAAACAACCCAAACGTCTATAAACTGATGAACAGATAAATAAAACGCAGCATATTCATATAATGGAATATTATTCAGCCACAGAAAGGAGTGAAGTATGGATACATGCTACAATATGGTTGAATCTTGAATGCATTTATATGAAATGTCCAGAATAGGTAAATCTATAGAGATAAAAAGTAGATTAGTGGTTCCCTAGGCTTGGGAAGATGGGGGAACAACTATTAATGGGTACAGGGTTTCTTTTAGGTAATGTTCTAAAAGTGGCTGTGGTGAAGGTTTGCATAACTCTATGAATAAACTAAAAACTATCTGAATAATACACTTTAAATGGGTGGATTGTATGTCATGTGAATTACATCCCAATAAAGCTGTTATTTTAAAAATGGCAGAATTGAGGCATTAATGTGGGCTTTAAAGTCATCCTCAATCAACTTTATTCTCTGGGTAGCTAGTTCTCTTACATCTTAAGGATGTAACTTAAAATCCTGAGAACTCCTATAACCTTGGTTCCTGAACACTACATTTGGTGACCAAGTGGGTGAACTGCAGGACTGGGAGGGGGCTTGTCAGTCCTGATTCTTGAACCCCAGGACCTCAGGGATGTCTTCATTTCCCTGCTTTATGTTCTGCCTTATAGCAATCTCTACCTCTACAAAAAAGCTGGATCCCATAGCAAACTGGTGGACCAAGTGAGCTCAGTGCTTTGGTAGCTGCTGACAAGGGACATGGAAAAATGTTCCTAACACATACAGTTTTAGCCACAGATTCGGCCTTCATTAATCCCCACTAAGTGACATAAAGCTGCTCTGACACAGGCTACCACTGTCTGAGAATCGTCACTCTCCTGTTTCCAGGAGTACTCTTAATACCGGGCATAAAAACAATCACAAATCCACATACATACACACTGGAGCTTGTAGCCACTGCAGTGACTTGGGAGGCAGGCAAACATGGGAAGGGATGGTGGGGTTTTCTTCCACCTTTTCCTTTACCTGTTCTGCCAGAAGGTGCTGTTGCCTTTGCAAAAACTGTTGTTGTTGCAAATGCTTTTGTTGCTGCTCCCTCTGTTTCTGTTGGTCCAAAAGCAACTGATGCTGCTTCATTACAGCTGCCTGCTGCTGGTTACTGAGAAAGGAGGTGCTACTGTGAGTGCTGGCCACGGACACGGCCGGTGGCTGAGTCCCCACACTGGCAGCCTGGGTTGGTACAGGGACGCTGGGAGGGTTCTGGTCCTGTCGACACAGAAAAGGGGGTCTCAAGTCAGGTGGGACACACTGAAGACTATAAGCCCTGATCAGAGAAGATGAGCTGCATCCAGTGAAAGCCTGGCTCAAGGCTCTCTCTTGAAGCCTCTTCTTCCCTGCAGGTGACTCCAGTGAAACCACCCTCCAGGGCGGGGCTGGAGACCAATAGCACTAACACCTGAGTATCCAGGCATGGCAATGAACAGTCACTAGCTGCATGTTAGGTTTGTTTCCTATGATTCACCAGTGGCAAAGGTGTGATTTTACATTTAAGCTCGTATATTTGTATACATAGTTCCAGTGGCAACTGTAGCTTATAAATGCTCCCTTACTGGAATGCATGGGTGTGGATAGGCCCCCAGAGGAGGAACTTCTGAGGGGCTCTGGTTGATGGAGATACTACATTCTGAGTGTGCAAACCTTGGGCCCCTGGTGGCAGGGCTGTCCCTGAACCTCCTGAAATTATATGGTTTGTCCACATGTGTACAGCATTTTCCTGGGAAGAGACTGCTTGACTTTTGTCAGATACTTATGCTCAAAAAATACTGAGTACCAATGAGAATTTTAATGGATATTCTCTATTAATACCTGGACCTAAAGTGAGAGTCATGTCAAAGGTTACCACAATATTACCCCAACATCATTACTTACCTTTAAAAGAAAAGGAAAAATTTTAACTCATACAGGAAAAAGGCAAAAAGCAATTGTCATTTGAACAAATTCAACTTTTTGAGCTTTTACCCAGTCCTTATTTATTTGTATGTATGTATGTATGTATATGTATGTATGTATGTATTTGGCTGCACCAGGTCTTAGTTGGGGCATGTGGGATCTAGTTCCCTGACAAGGGTTCAAACCTGGGCCCCCTGCTTTGGGAGTGTGGAGTCTTAACCACTGGACCACCAGGGAAGTCCCTCATTTGTACATTTAATCTTTTTACAAGATTCTAATCTTAGAGTAGACAGATTCTGAAGTAATCTCCTCATTCCAATCACCAGAAGCTTATGGACTACAAGAGTGCCTTGTGAGGTGCAAAGTACTACTGAAATGGCAGACATCACTGTGCCGCTCTTTCTTTAGGATGCTCTCAGTGGCTGTGTAGCAGTTTAGTGGCTGAAATAATTAGAAGTATGAATGTTTACACATGCATTCTTCTGCTGACAGATGCTTAGACTGCTTCCAGTTTTTGGCTATTAGAAATAATCATGCAATTAATATCTTGTATGTAACTTTCTTCCTTTTTTCGGATTATTTCTTGCGGGGGTATATAATGTGTCAATGCTTATGAACATTTTTATGGCTTATGAAAAATACAAAATGTCAAATTACTTTCCAAAAGCATTGTGCCCATTTACACACCCTCACTACTATCTGAACATGCCAATTTCCTCATGGTATTACTAGCATTGAGTTTTTAAACATTTTAGAGTGTGCTACAAATAGACTGCAGGCTTACAGTAGTCAAAGAAAGGAGGCAATGCAATACACCCAACTGCATGTGACACAACTATTGTCACACAAGTGTTAAAAAGTATCAATGGATCTAAATATATATGTCTTCTATAGATATAGAAGACAATCCAGGACACACTGTGGAGTAAGAAAAGCAAGTGCTAACTTGGAGGAAGTCTGGGAACACTCTGTGTTTGTTTACTATACAAGCCCTAGCCATGAGAAGGCTTCCAGTGGGGAGACATTTTAGAACATATTTGAATGTGAGTAGAAATGCAAATAATGATCATCATAGAATGGTACTTGACCATTCTCCACCCTACAAAGCCATGTGATTCTGCCAGGCTTGAGTGTCTTGACTAAATAACCTGTTAGGAAGCAGCACTCACCTAAATGTTATAAGCTTACTAAAATTTATGGTATTTTGAACACACATGTCTGAAAAGTGGTATTAAAAAAAAAAAAGCAGAGCCTCTAAGGACATTAAGTGTGATCTTGCCACAAATAACTTAAGTTGTATGGCATGAAAGAGACACTAGACCAAGTGCAGGGGATTCCTCAAATGGGTATACAGTTAAAACCAAGTTACACTAGGGAATTTTACCCTATTTTTGTTTATTAAGAATCAACCCTTGTTTGCTTGGTCAATTTTCACTCCCAAGGGAGTCAAAGGACGAAAGTACCAGCTCCTTCCCTCCCTTTGTTCCACAACTACCTGGGACCTGGTAACCACACTAGGATGGATGTGGATGCAGAGTAACAGAGTAAAGCCCTGTGCTCACCTGGCTAGGTGGAACCAGTGATCGGAAGGGCAAATTTCCTGGCTTTGGTTTCATTAGAAATAAGGAGTTCTGCTCGTTGTTCAGATGAGACAGCTGCTGGGGAAGATAAGCCATCAGGGCCGGCTTGCTCTGGCCAGCCCCAGGGCCGCCTTGCCCACAGTCTGCTTTGTAGTGAGAAAGGGGTTTGGTGTTGCCGTAGTCCAGCACGGATCCTTGGTTAGCCACGGGATTCTGATTCAAGTTACTTGATGGCTGGTGACTCAGCAGGTTCACATGGCTGGGCTGGAGGTAGGGGCCTCCTGGACGAGGGGAGCTCTTGTTCACACTGGGTATCATGAGCAGTTTGGAGCTAGTGAAGTCTTGCTTGTAACCGGGAGGGCTGGCAGGTTTTTCCATGGAATAAGGGACATTTAAGGGACTGTGGGAGGGGCCTGTCTGCTGCCACGTGGACATCTGGCCTGGAGCTGGTGCTGGGGCAGCCTGCTGTGGGTTCTGGAGCATCTGCTCACGCTTCTGCTTGGCAGCGATCTGCTGGAGTTGGTGGGCAGAGGACAGCTCTGAGCTCCCGCCTGGGCCCTGGCTAGGCAACACCACACTGGAGAGGGCTCTTTGTGCATTCTGGGCTTGGGCTGATGCTGACATCAGGTTGGGACTGGGATTGTCCACCCCAGGCTGACCAGAGGTGTGGAACAGGGGCTGAGAGCCCCCTAGGCTGGGTGAATCTGTGCTCACAGGGCCAGATGAAGGCCCCATAAAGGTCTGTCCTGCAGACCCAGCCCTCACTTGTGGAGAGCCTAACTGTTCTTGTTCAAAGGCTGCTGGAGAGAATTCTGTTTTAATATTAATGTCCTGTGCCAAGGGGGTCTGTGTGGCAGAACCAGAAGACTCTGGATCCTTCTTCTCTTCAAAGTCCTCATTAAATAGATCCTTCATGTCTTCATCAGGCACTGACCTGTTCAGCTCCTCGATGAGCTCCTTCCACTCCTGCTCATTAAGGTTGAGGTCAGGCATGAGGTTGCTTTGAGATATGGAGCCTCCGGCCCCTGTGATCATGCAAGGCAGGTCGTCCACGGGCTCCTGCTTCAGTTCTTTATTCAGGCTCAGGGGAAATGACTCACTGG
Source organism: Lipotes vexillifer (assembly GCF_000442215.2). Classification (NCBI taxonomy): domain Eukaryota; kingdom Metazoa; phylum Chordata; class Mammalia; order Artiodactyla; family Lipotidae; genus Lipotes; species Lipotes vexillifer. Next base: position 228,119 of record NW_006792345.1, on the reverse strand, counting down.
GGTTGCTGCCTCCATTCAAGTGGAGGCTTGAGTCTGCCAGACGCTTCTTGTTGATGGAGTCCAGCCCCAGTGAGTGCTTCCCGCTGGCCTGTAGGGCCTCTGTGCCAGGCTTGTCAGGCTGACCAAGGGGGGAGGCTGGAGGCAGGCCATTGGAAGAGACGGCAACTCCCAGAGGGGCCTCCCGGCGGGTCTTCTTATGCCCAGGAAAGAAGTCTCCATAGCCATTCTGCTGATCACCATTCTGAGGGGATGTGGCACTATCGAGATTCCTCTTCACTGTATCATGGAGATGCTGAAAAACAAGAAAAAGAGTGACTTATATATACACCACGTATGAGGCCCGTCTGCTTCTCATGGTGACTTAAACCAGGGGCCTGTATCCCTGCAGTGCTCTCCTGCCGATTTTGCTTTCCCAGTTTACAACCCTCACTTCTGGGAACACACCCCCATTCCCCCTCCAGGGTTGTCTCTGCCTCTTCCTCTCCTGTGGCCTTGCCTGAGTGAAGACTAGCTCAGCTGTGGGAAAGTAATCCGGCTGCAGTCAATGCGTCAGTCCCTGGACTCTTGCAGCTCTTTTTGCAGGACATAAGCCTGATGCAGCCCACAGTCGTCTAATCTGAGGGTGTGACTGAGAATGGAGCTAATGAGAAAGAGCCAAAGGATACATATACATTCTTGAGGACATCATTTGCAACCCGGATCTAGGTTATACACTAGACCAGCCATCCCCCTGGACTTTTCACTTATGGGAACCAATAAATTCCTCCTTGTGTTTAAGCTGGTTTAACTTGGATTTCTGTTGCCTTCAGCTAAAGGAGACTGGGCTAGTATAGGCTCTTTTTCAGGCCTTGTTGGGGGCTGATCACAAGCTCCAGGCCTCCATCTTGATGCACAGGCATTTTCATGCCCTTCCTCATCTTTCTAGGTGCCCTTGCCTGGCTCCACCCCTTCTCTCCAGGCTAGGCTGCTTCCTCATATGCCTTACAGGCCTCTGCCTTTTGGCTTTTGTCCCACTCTGCTCCCCACCAACCGTGAGCATCTTCTAATCCCCTGCACCCAGTCACCAGCCCTCCCAAACCCTACCACTTCTTAACAAGACCATTAATTTGAACACAGTCATGTCTGTCTGGCAGTTACTTACTTCCCCATGTTCTCCTCAACTGGATTTGTTCAACTAACCTTATTAAGAGTCTACCGTGTGTCAGGGACAAGTGCTGTGGGGATATCAAGACAAATGAGGTGGTCCCTGCTCTTCATGGGCTTCCAGTCTTCTAGGATGTGGGACATACATGGACATGGCTACAGAATAAGACAAACACCATATGCAAGCCATAGAGCAATAAGCACTCTGAGAGTTCAAGGGCATGAGTTTCATGGAGAGAAAATGACAGGGAAGAGAAGAGGGGGTATCTTTCCGTTATTTCCCAGCCTCGTTTTCAGCTACCAGGACACAACTCTTCCACTAACAGAGGCACCTGCACTCAGCCTCTATACATGTCTGCTCCTTTCCTATGTTTACTTCTGTTACATTTTTGTCCTTTATCCCCCACTCTCAATTCCAACCTCCCCCGCAACCACTGGCCCTAAGCGTTTATACTGTGCTATTTACAACATTCCAATTAACAGCTTTCATTATTAAAGATAAGCAGATTTCAGAGGAATCAGAGAGTAGCACAGGACACTCTGTGCTGCTTTCTTCTGCTGCAGAGAAGGGCCACAATGACCCACCACATCCACCCCAGGAGGCTGAGCACAGAAGTACCTGACCCGCTGGGTGGGGGGTGGAGGGAAGGAGGGGGCCAAGGGCACCAGCTCTCAGCAGCAAACTACCTGTAGACACAAATGTGTAATGAGCAAGAAAACAAGGAGGGCAATTTTATCAGTCTCTGAGTTCCAATTTTAATGTTCCATTCCCTCTCCTTCGAGATTTTCTTATTTCTTAACTGTTAAAGCTGACTGCACAGTGTTCTATAAATCCTGGCTAAGTATTTCTTTAAATGCATATCTGGGTACTTAAGTTAGCTCAGAAAAGGTTAGGAATGCTCAATAAATGGAACTGTAGGGCAGAAGTATAAGCAAAACATGATCCTAGGACTCAACTCAAGAACACAGCCCCTACGTATAGAGGGAACATATCTCAAGATAATAAATTTATGACAAACCCACAGCCAATATAATATTCTGTGGTGAAAAGCTGAAAGCCTTCCTGCTAAATTCTAGAACAAGACAAGGATGCTCACTCTCACCTCTTCTATTCAACACAGTACTGGAAGTCCTAGCCACAGAAATCAGACAAGAAAAAGAAATAAAAGGTATTCAAATTGCAAGAGAAAAGGTAAAATTGTCATTATATGCAGATGATATGATACCATACATAGAAAACCCTAAATACTCCACACAAAAACTACTAGAACTGATAAACGAATTCAGCAAAGTAGCAGGATACAAGACTAACATACAGCAATCAGTTGCATTTCTTTACACCAACAATGAAATATCAGAAAAGGAATGTAAAAAAAACACAATACCTTTTAAAATCGCACCCCCAACAATAAAATACTTAGGAATAAACCTGACCAAGGAGGTGAAAGACATACACTGAGAACTATAAAACATTAATAAAGGAAACTGAAGATGATTCAAAGAAATGGAAAGATATCCCATGCTCTTGGATTGGAAGACTTAATACGTTAAAATGGCCATACTACCCAAAGCAATCGACAGATTTAATGCAATCCCTATCAAATTACCCATGACATTTTTCACAGAACTAGAATAATCTTTTTTAAAACATTTTTTAAAGATTTATTTAATTTATTTTTGGCTTAAGTTGGGTCTTGGTTGCGGCATGTGGGATCTTCATTGCAGCACATGGACTCTTCATTGCAGTACGTGGGCTTCTCTATCTAGTTGTGGCATGTGGGTTTTCTCTTCTCTAGTTGTGGCACGTGGGTTCCAGGGCGTGTGGGCTCTGTAGTTTGCAGCACGCAGGCTCTCTAGTTGAAGCATGTGAGCTCAGTAGTTGTGGCACATGGGCTTAGTTGCCCCACAGCATGTGGTATCTCAGTTCCCTGAACAGGGATCAAACCCATGTCCCCTGCATTGTAAGGCAGATGCTTTACCGCTGGACCACCAGGGAAGTCCCTAGAACAAATAATCTTAAAATTCATATGGAACCATAAAAGACCCAGAATTGTCAAAGCAACACTGAGGAAAAAAAACAAAGCTGGAGGCTTCCAGACTTCAGACAATACTACAAAGCTATAGTAATCAAAACAATGTGGTATTGGCACAAAAACAGACATACGGATCAGTGGAACAGAGGGTCCAGAAATAAACCTACACACCTACAATCAATTAATTTTCAACAAAGGAGGTAAGAATATACAATGGGAAAAAGACAGCCTCTTTAGCAACTGATGTTGGGAAAGTTGGACAGCTGCATGTATATCAATGAAGTTAGAACACACCTTCTCACCATACACAAAAATAAACTCAAAATGGCTTAAAGACTTAAATGTAAGACATGACACCATAAAAATCCTAGAAGAGATCACAGGCAAGACATTCTCTGACATGAATCGTACCAATGTTTTCTTAGGTCAGTCTCCCAAGGTAACAGAAATATAAACCAAACCAAACACAAAAACCAAACAGGACCTAATGAACCTTCAAGCTTTTGCACAACAAAGGAAACCATCGACAAAATGAAAAGACAACCTATGGAATGGGAGAAAATATTTGCAAACGATGAGACTGACAAGGGCTTAATTTCCAAAATATACAGACAGCTCATACAACTCGACAACAAAAAAATCAAACAACCCAATCAAAAACTGGGCAGAAGGGCTTCCCTGGTGGCACAGTGGTTGGGAGTCCGCCTGCCGATGTGGGGGACGCGGGTTCATGCCCCGGTCCGGGAGGATCCCGCATGCCACGGAGTGGCTGGGCCCGTGAGCCGTGGCCGCTGAGCCTGCGCGTCCAGAGCCTGTGCTCCGCAACGGGAGAGGCCACAACAGTGAGAGGCCCGCGAACCGCAAAAAAAAAAAAAAAAAAAAAAAAAGGGCAGAAGACCTAAATAGACATTTCTCCGAAGAAGACATACAGATGGCCAATAGGCATATGAAAAGATGCTCAACATGGCTAATTATCAGGCAAATGCAAATCAAAACTACAATGAGGTATCTATCACCTTACACCGGTCAGAATGGCCATCGTCAAAAGATCTACAAACAATAAATGCTGGAGGGCTTCCCTGGTGGTGCAGTGGCTGGGAATCCACCTGCCAATGCAGGGGACACGGGTTCAAGCCCTGGTCCGGGAAGATCCCACATGCTGCGGAGCAACTAAGCCTGTGCACAACTACTGGGCCTGCACGACACAATTACTGAAGCCCTTGTGCCTAGAGCCCATGCTCCGAAACAAAGAGAGGCCGCCGCAATGAGAGGCTCACACACCGCAACAAAGAGTAGCCCCCACTCGCCGCAACTAGAGAAAGCCCACGTGCAGCAACTTAGACCCAACTCAGCCAAAAATAAAATAAATTTATCAAAAAAACCACAACACCCTTTAAAAAATAAAATAAATGTTGGAGAGGGTGTGGAGAAAAGGGAACCCTCCTATACTGTTGGTGGGGATGTCAGTTAGTGCAGCCACTGTGGAAAACAGTATGGAGGTTCCTCAAGAAACTAAAAATAGAATTACCATATGATCCAGCAATCCCACTCCTGGGTATATACCCAGACAAAACTATAATTCAAAAAGATACATGCACCAGTATGTTCACAGCAGCACTATTCACAACAGCCAAGACCTGGAAACAACCTAAATGTCCACTGACAGATGAATGGATAAAGAAGATGTGGTACATATATACAATGGAATACTACTCAGCCATAGGAAAGAAGGAAATAATGCCATTAGCAGCAACATGGATGCAACTAGAGATTATCATACTAAGTAACGTAAGCCAGAAAGAGAAAGACAAATACCATGATATATCACTTATATGTGGAATCTAAAATACGACACAAATGAACTTATCTATGAAATAAACAGAATCACGGACATAGAGAACAGACTGGTGGTTGCCAGCGGAGAGGGGTTGGAGTGGGAGGTTGGGGTTAGCAGATGTAAGGTTTTATATACAGAACGGATAAGCAAGGTATAGCGCAGAGAACTATATTTACTATCTTATGATAAACCATAATGGAAAATATATAAAAAAAGAATGTATATATATATATATATATATATATATATATGTATAACTGAATCACTTTGCTGTACAGCAGTAATTAACACAACACTGTAAATCAACTATACCTCAATTAAAAAAGAAATACTGGGACTTCCCCGGTGGTCCAATGGCTAAGACACCATGCTCCCAATGCAGGGGGCCCAGGATGGATCCCTGGTCAGGGAACTAGATCCCACATGCCACAACTAAGAGTTCACGTGCCACAACTAAAGATCCCGCTTGCCGCAACAAAGATCCTGCGTGCTGCAACTAAGACCTGGCACAGCCAAATAAATAAATAAATATTAAAACAAAACAAAACAAAATTAAGAACACAGCCCCTACAACACAAGGACATGTGTGCTTTACTTTCATGTAGGTTTTTCTGCTTCCTGCTGCCACCTAGGGGTGAGAGGGGGAAAGGAACCATAATCCTAAAATGTACCCTTTATAAGATACTTTGTTTTAAAAGTTTCCTTCTGGGAAGGTAAATTCATACCCATTTAGTCCGTCACAAGGAAATAAAAATGATTTGCTAATTTTAGGGGGGGTTATTCTTTCTATTATTTCTTTTTTTTTTTTTGAAAATCATTTGTTCCTCAGTGTCAGGTTTGGGCTCTCTGTAAACCTGGGAGCTCAGTTTTCTATTTTCCTAAGGGGGAAGATGGACACCTAAGAGGTCAACGCACCTGATGAGTCAGCTGATTGTCCCAGATTAGAAACAGAATCCTTCTTTGCCATAACAGTTATAAAAGCCACCACGTCCTCTTTCAATATCCACATGCAAACAGCTGCAGACAAGTTCCAAAGTAACAACGTAATTTTGCAATACCAATTGCTTTTAGCCAAAGGAAACGCCAGGTCATTTTCTCAACTGTGCACAAAATTTAACTGGAATGATGTAGGTGGGCTTGGGAAGTGTGGAATACGGTGGCTCTGGCAGATTTTTGAGTCTTGAGCATTCGCTGGAGTGCCTGATATGTGCAGGGCACTGCAGAGGAAGACAAAGATGAGTAAACCATGGAACCTGATCTCCAGGAATTTATAACAGATGGGAAAATGGTCTGAACTGATTATAAATTATTTAAGAACAAACACAGTAAGAGCTATAAAGCATACAAGACTGGCTGTCCTTGTGCTTGCCCTCAGTGTATCTGGTACTTCTGGGTACTCAGCTCAGAGGTTTCTGTTGTAACTACCTAATGGTCTCCTGATGCACAGGGTTTCAGAATTCAGTTCCGGGATAATGTGATCTGGTGCTCATTTCCTCCACAAGGGGGTTTTGTTGAAGAATACTTCATGCTTGATGGTAAACTGGAGGCCTTGCATGCTCACCCAGTCAGTCCTGACTCCTACCCTAGCCTCCTAACCCATCATCTTTTACTCTGGGAGAGGGGCCCCAGGATATCAACGGTGAGTCAAGCTGGAGTTGCCACACCTTATGGACACCAAATCAGTACACTGTACCCAGCCACCCACTAGATCTCACTTAGTGAGGACAGTCCCTCACCTAGTCTCTACTTCCACCACCCACCAATGAAATTCCAGTGTGCTTTGTGGTAAAACTCCCCCAAATGAGAGTTCTCCCACTCTGAATTAACAAACAGATGTGGCTGTTTAAGACAGGGGTGGGTCTCTCATCAATGTTCCTTATGCACTGACACGTAGATGAAAGTATAGGTTGACAGGGACTTCCCTGGCGGTCCAGTGGTTGGGACTCTGCGCTTCCACTGCAAGGGGGCGCAGGTTCAATCCCTGGTCAGGGAACTAAGATCCTGCATGCTGTGTGGCACGGACAAAAGAAGAAGGAAAAAAAAAAAAGTATAGGTTGACAATATAGAGGTTCCTCAAAAAACTAAAAATAGAGTTGTCATATGTTCCAGCAATCCCACTCCTGGGCATATATCCAGACGATACTATAATTCAAAAAGACAGGGACTTCCCTGGTGGTGCAGTGGTTAAGAATCTGCCTGCCAATGTAGGGGACACGGGTTCAAGCCCTGGTCCAGGAAGATCCCACATGCCACAGAGCAATTAAGCCCGTGAGCCACAACTACTGAGCCGGCGCTCTAGAGCCCACAAGCCACAACTACTGAAGTCCGTGTGACCTAGAGCCCATGCTCTGCAACAAGAGAAGCCACCGCAATGAGAAGCCCACGTACCGCAACAAAGAGTAGCCCCCGCTTACTGCAACTAAAGAAAGCCTGCGCACAGCAACGAAGACCCAACGCAGCCAAAAATAAATAAAAAATAAATTTCTAAAAAAAAAAAGGAAATAATGCCATTTGCAGCAACATGGATACAACTAGAGATTATCATACTAAGTAAAGTAATTCAGAAAGACAAATACCATATGATATCACTTATATGTGGAATCTAAACTATGACACAAATGAACCTATATACAAAACAGAAACAGATTCACAGACATAGAGAACAGACTTGTGGTTGCCAAGGTGGGTGGGGGGTCGGGAAGGGATGGATTGGAAATTTGGGCTTAGCAGATGCAAACTATTATATATAGAATGGATAAACAACAAGGCCCTACTGTATAGCACAGGGAACTACATTCAATATCCTATGATAAACCATAATGGAAAAGAATTTTTTTTTTTTTGCTGCAGCGCACGGCATGCAGAACTTCTCCGACCAGGGATCGAACCTGTGCCCCCTGCATTGGAAGTATGGAGTCTTAATCACTGGACCACCAGGGGAGTCCAAAAAGGATTTTATAAAAAAATGTAATATATATGTATAACTGAATCACTGCTGCACAGCAGAAATTAACACAACATTGTAAATCAACTAAACTTCAAAAAAAAGAGTATAGGGTGAAATATATAAAATCATTTAAGTTTTTAAGGTAACAGTAGTTAAATATTGGTAATTTCAACCTAATACCATGCTCACCTTTCTTTTCCCCATGAGCTCTTTTAGTACCCTGTATATATAGTGAGGACACTCAGGAACCCCGACTGTTGTTGGAAAACATCCTCTAAAGGTAAAGTGGATCTATTTTCATGCAACATTAAAGGTTTCAATGATTTGAGGAAAAATCAGTGAGGTCCAAAGTATCAACTTTGATAAGGCACTAATCTGAGCCAAATGCTACAAGGACAAGTCATTACTTCCTTAGTGCACCTGCACTTACTATTCCCCACTGATTCAGAATCTCACTCAATCTTCAAAGGTACCCTGAAGATGAGTATCACTGTTTCTGTTTTACAGCAGATTAAAGTCAGATTACATGAGGTTTCCTAAAGTTTGAGCATTCAGAGGTCTTGGGAAGGATCTGCAGCAGATCCCCACAGCCCTGCCCCTCCCCCGGTCAGTCTGAGATCGGGCCCAAATTAATCCCACCTCCACCCGTGATGCTAAAAGAGTTTGGTAAAAAACAAGCAGCAGGGAGTGAGTCAGAGTTTCAAACTGTAAGGAGAACCTCCCTGAGACCAAGCACAAAGAGCCCTGTTAAGATGTTACCAGAAAAATGGGCTGTGCTGAAAAAAATCTCACACACCAAGGCTACAAAAGATTCTTTGTAAAATATTTAAAGAAAAAAATGTTACAGAACCTTCTATAATTTGCTACTAAAGATTCCCACTCTTAAGACATTATGTCTTAATGGTCTGGTATCATCACTGATTAGAAGCACAATGAGTACTAAGGAGATCTGTAAGCACCACTCCTTGCCACTAAATCTGCCTACAAGGACATACTGAAAATGCCAAGTTTTGAGAAATGTATTTTCCTGAAAACTTTATAGTTTCGTGCCTAGACATTTTTATCATCACCTTAAAAAATTTTATTTTGAAAGAATTATAGATTCATAGGAAGTTGCAAAGAGTACAGAGTGTCCTGTGTACCCTTCACCCAGTTTCCCTCAACAGTTGTATTTTACCTAATTATAGCAAAATATCAACCAGGAAGAAGATATGGGTAGAATGTGGGTGTACAGTTCTATGTCATTTTAGCAAATGACTATCACCTTTTTAAAAAAATTTTATTTTATATTGAAGCATAGTTGATTAACAACGTTAGTTGTTAGTTTCAGGTGTACAGCAAAGTGATTCCGTTATACATATACGTGTATCTATTCTTTTTAAAATTCTTTTCCCAGTTAGACTATCACCTTTTTTGATAAGAAAACTTTTAAAAAGCTTTTTTATAAAAAGCTATTTAAGAAAGCAGGACTATGTATTTAACACAATGTAATCTCTTCCTGCAATGGTTATAAAGCAGAAAGTTAAAATTCACACTGTATACTGAGAATCAAAATTGATAAACAGATTGGTTCTCATGCTTGGCAAGCAGTCCGCACATTCTCTTTGCTATAGAAAAACCTATTTGGGAAGCCACGTGAGGCTCAGAAGGTTGCACGGTGTACATGAAAACAAAGCAGGCTACTGCTAACTGGCTGTGTGATCTTAGTTAAGATGGAATTCTTCTAGGATCTGCTTTCATGCCCTATAAAATTAAGATCCTGGGTAAAATGACCTAAAGTTCCACTCAACTTTAAAGGTCCACACTGCTGTCCTGTTAATATCGATCAATGCCCTGTAGAGGGAGATACCCTCACGGGTTCATGCAGTGCTCATTCACCGAGATCCTACTATTTGACAGATAATGCCCTATACAGGCTGTGCACAAAATAATGGTGAACTCAGATATTCACTAGGTTTTCACTATATGCTAGGCAGAGCACTAGTTACTGGGGATAAAAAGATAAAGAAGACATGGGACTTCCCTGGCGGTCCAGTGGTTAATACTCCGTGCTTCCACTGCAGGGAGCACAGGTTCCATCCCTGGTTGGGGAACTAAGATCCCACATGCAGCAAGGTGCAGCCAAAAAATTAAAAAATAAAAATACTTTCACTTAAAAAAAAAAAGGACAAGACATAGTTCCGGCTCCACCCCCAGAATCTGATGGAGAATCAATGAAGGCAGGCCCGAGTGTTACGGGAGGAAAGAGAACAGAACAGTGTGGGGATGGCATGCTAGACTTTCCGGAGAAGGGGATGCAGAGAAGTCATCCAGAAGAGGCGGAAGGCACTTCGGCTGAGAGGCAAAGGCAAGGATATACAAATGAGCACTGAATGGCAGTAGATGTAGGGAGGCAAGCAGAAAAAAATGAGTTGTTTAATGTTGATGAAGCATAAGGGGCACAACAGGGAGTACTGAAAGGGAAAGGCTGGAATGGACTATGACTCTCCCAAATGTGATTTAATGAAAAATGTTTAAAAATACACAAAACTAGAGAGAACAGTATAATGAATCCTAACATGCCCATCACTCAACTTAAACAACCATTAGTATTTGGGCATTTTGTTTCATTTCCATCTCCTTATCTTCCCCCCCCGCCCCCCCCCCACCAAACTGGATAATTTAAAAAACAAATCCTAGGCATAACATCATTTAATCCACAAATACTTCACTATGTATCTCTAAAAAGTAAGAACTCTTAAACATATATGCACGTAACAACACGATGTCATTATCACACCTACAACATTAATAATTCTTTATCATCACCACCTTAAACCCATTAGGATGGCTACCATCAAAAAGCCAGAAAGTAACAAGTGTAGGCAAGGATACAGAGAAACTGGAACCCTTGTGCACTATTGGTGGGAATGTAAAATGGTGCAGCCACTATGAAAACAGTATGGTGGTTCCTCAAAAAAAAAAAAAAGACTTACTGTAATAGCCAGCAATTTAATTTCTAAAAGAATTCCATTTCCAAAAGAACTGAAACCAAGGATTTGTACGTCCATGTTCATAGTAGCGTTATCCACAATAGCCAAAAGGTAGAAGCAGCCTAAGGGTCCATCAATGGATGAATGGATAAACAAAATGTGGTATACCCACAGAAGCCTTAAAAAGGAAGGAAACTTGGACACATGCTGTAACATGGATGAAACCTGAGGACACTGTTAAGTGAAATAAGCCAGCCACAAAAGGACAAATACTTACTATATAATTCTACTCATATAAGATACCTGAAGCAAATTCATTAAAGACAGAAAGTAGAATGGTGGTTACCAGAGGTTGGAGAGAGGAGAAAATGGGGAGTTACTGTTTAACGGGTATAGTGTTTTCAGTTTTGCAAGATAAAAGAGTTCTGAAGAGGATGGATGGCGGTGTGGTTGCAGACAATGTGAACATACCTCATGCCACTGAACTGTACATTTAAAAATGGTTAAGATGGTAAATTTTTATGTTATATGTATTTTACCACAATTTAAAAATTTTAATTCTTTATTATTATCCTATATCCCATCAGTGCTTACATTTCCCTGTCTCATCAATATCTTTTGCAAACAAAACAAATAAAACAAAATTAAGCATAATAAATTATGGAACATTTCAAACATACACTACAGTAAAAAGAAAGTACAATGACCCCCATGTACCCATTGTCCAGCTGAAACAACATAGCCCATCTTGTCTTATTCACACCCTACCCATGCTCCCTGGACTAACCTAGGAATCACACCATTTCTCCTTAAATACTTCAGCATGTATTGCTAAAATATAAAAGCTTTTTAAAAGACAATCACCAAAGAACTCTCCAAGCATTTTAAAAATATGATCTAAAAAATGTTGGGACTTCCCTGGTGATCCAGTGGTAAAGAATCTGCCTTCCAATGCAGGGGACATGGGTTAGATCCCCGGTCAGAGAACTAAGATCCCACATGTCTTGGGGAAACTAAGCCTGTGCGCCACAACTACTGAGCTCCCGCGCCTCAACTAGAGCCCCCGTGCTGCCAACTACAGAGCCCACACACTCTGGAACCTGCGTGCCGCAACTACAGAGCCCACATGCCGTGGAGCCTGTGTGCCACAACGAGAGAAGAAGAAAAAAACCCCACACACCACAACTAGAGAGAGGCCCACACACCACAACGAAAGATCCCGTGTGCCACAACTAAGACGCAACGCAGCCAAATATAAGTAAAATAAATAATAATAAAAATCTTAAAAAAATAATAAAAAATAAAAACGTTATTAGGGATAATCAAGCCACTTTACAGATGGGGATATTAAGACTTGGAGAGAGAATGTATGTTGCTGAAGGTTGCATAGCAAAATTAATGGAAGATCTGGACTGCCTGATGATGTTTCAAAAAAATATGGTCTACACAAGGATGATTCTAGTTAACTGAACCTTAATCACTTGTAAGCAGCATGGTGTTAGATTTTTAAAAAATACACGCTTTCAAATAATACAGACCTCATTTAAAATCCACCTCGGTCACTAACAAGCTATATGATCTTGGGCAATATGCTTTACCTTTTGAAACTCATTTCTTTCATTTATATGCAGGGACTAATAATATCCATTCCACAGACTTGTGAAAAATAAAGTATGTTAGAAAAAAATTATGGTTAAGTACTTACCTTAAAATTTATGGCTAACTACCAGAAAAATAGAAATATGGTTTTTAGCTTTAGAACCAGCAATAGAACAAAAGGGATCACAGAAAACATTATCAATCTATCCAAAAGTAGGAAAGAAAAAAGGAAGAATCAAAGAAAGGAGACAATAAACCAACAAGTACTAAAAGAACAGAAATAATTTTAAATATGTCAGTGATTATATAAATGTAAATGTATTAATTTCTCCAATGAAAAGTTAGAGACAAAAAAAAAAAGATAACCATAACACCATTACTGAATGTTAAAAAAAAAAAATTGTTGCTACAGTTGGTTTATTCAAGTCAGTATCCAACACATTGCATTCGGTTGACATGCTCTTAAGGCTTTCAATATGTAACAGTTCTCTCTCCCTTTCTTCCCTTTGTCATTTATTTGTCCAAGACGCTTAGTCACTTGTCCTGTAAAATTTTCCACTTCCATAGTTGGCTGACTGTGGCCCCATGGTGTCCTTTACAAGTTCTATCCTCTGTATTTTCTATAAACTGGCAGTTAGAAGCTTGATCAGATTCAGATTGGGGGGCGGGTGGGGCATAAATACTTATAGGTGATGTGTTGCTAATAGGACCTTAGCAGATGAGGTCAGATTTGTCTTTTTATAAGCTCTCTATAATGACTGTGTGGTGAATGGATTTCAGGGAGGGAGGCTACAAGCCAGAGTAAACAAGTAGGTAACTACAGAAATCGTTCATGAAAGAGATGAGGATCTGACCATGGGTATGGGAAAAAAGAGATGATTTCAGATTTAGGGAGGAAGAAAAGTCAGCAGATACTGGAAACCGATTTCAGACTGAGGGTGAGGGAGAAAGCAGTTTCTATCTAGTTTGCATACATGGGTAAGATAAAGAACAAAGGAAAAGCAGGGGTTTTTGGGGGTGGGGGGAGGGTTCGTTCAGTTTTAGCCACAAAGAAATGACTGGACCATCCAGGTAATGTCCATGAGGTAGTGAATAATATTGACTATGAGTTCCATGGAAAGACGGTCATCAGCAACACATGCAGCTAAAACCAAGAGCAGATCCATTCACTCAGAAAGAGTGAGAAGCCAGCCAAGGGGCAGATGAAGAGCCCATACTGAAGACAGAGCACAAGGGAGAGTGATGGGTTAAATGCATCCGAAAAGTACATTGGGTCTGGTCACTAAACGATCACCAATGTTGTTGCCCAGAACAGTTCCAGAAGAATGACTGGAGTAAAAACCCTTGACTTGAGACATGAGTAAGTAGAGAGAATACGGATTGTTCTCTTCCAAGTTTAGTTTAAAAAGGGAGATATAGAGGACTTCCCTGGTGGCGCAGTGGTTGAGAATCCGCCTGCCAATGCAGGGGACACAGGTTTGAGTCCTGGTCCGGGAAGATCCCACATGCCGTGGAGCAACTAAGCCCACGAGCCACAACTACTGAGCCCACGTGCTGCAACTACTGAAGCCAGCGTGCCTAGAGCCCGTGCTCTGCAACAAGAGAAGCCACCACAGTGAAAAGCCCGCACACCACAACAAAGAGTAGTCCCCACTCGCCGCAATTAGTGAAAGGGTTAAAGGAGGGTTATTTTGGAATGATACATGAGCTCACTTAAAGAACAGCAGATAATTACTTATCGATTAGACTAGATCTCTCTGAAATCCTCTGGAATTCTGTTATTCTATGAATGCAATCAGGCATAGGAGTATGAATATGAAAAATGTATCATAACAACTACCTAAACCATAAACACCATGATCTTCCTGTTTATGGGGAAATTCTGACTTAGTTAGGGACTGTGTATATAAAAGCAATGCTATGCCCTTCCGAAGCCAAGCCCTCCTCCACTTGGGTTCTCTACCCCATTTGGCCTCCTCAAGGTTGGCTCACTCAATTACCACCTTTTTCTCTATTTCCCATTCATCTCCCTCTTTACCAGTTCCTTCCTCCCCTGAGCACTGACACATGCTCAGTACCTCCCATCTTTTAACTTCCATCCTACTCTCCATACCATTTAGCACAGTGTTAAGAGCACAGCTAGGCTGGGTTTGAATCCTGGTTTCAGTTGCTTAACTGCTGTGTGCTCACAGAGAAATTGCTAAACATCTACAGAAGCTCTGGCTCCTCATCTAAAAAATAAGGGGTGGCGGTGGTAAGAAGAACCACTTCCAGGGGGTGGGGAGGAGGGGCTGTGAGGCGCGTCACTACCAGTAATTGAGCAGCTAACGTTCTTACTGTTCAGCTAATCCTCTTCCTTCACTTCAGAGCTTCTTCAAAGAGCAGTCTCTACTTTGTCATACTCACCAAGGTGATCTCCTGGTTCTTAAATCCAAGGAACTCGTTTCAAACTGTATCTACTTGACCTTTTTCAGGCACTGAGCTCTGACCTTCTCCAAACGTCTTCCTCCCTTAAGGCCCACGCAACCACACTGGACCTGATCCTGCTTCCAAGGCCACTGTCTGCAGGCTGCTCCTTCAGTGATGACACCTGCAAGGCATTCGTCCCTCTTCACTGCTGTCACCTCACCAGGCAGCCCCGTCCACGGCCTGACAACCTGGCACAGGCACGCACTCAAATATTTACTAAGTGAACATTTCCCAAATCATCACCTTTGGGCCCAGCCCTCTGTCCTGTGCTCTAGACAACTGTAAACTGGTAATCTCCAAGTGGATATCAGACAGGATATCCTCCAAACTCAGCTCTTTGCCTTCCTCCCCAAATCTGTTCCTTCCCCTTTCTCCCTGACTTGGTGCATGGCTCAATCCTGGACCTCTTGGATGATCAGGCATTGATTTCTGCCGATTCTACCTTTTTAATCGCTCTCCAGTAAGATCCCTCCACACCACCTCCATCTTAGTTCAACTCCTCATTATTATTATTTTTTTAACCTAGATTACTGAAGTAACTTCATGCTGATCCATTCTCACTCTGTTCTAACCCACTCTTTATGATCCTTTCAACGTGATCTCTAAAAAACACACATATTTGAACCATTTAAAATTCCTTACTTCCCCATCACTTACACATGAAGTTCCAATTCCTTAACCTGGCATGTACAGGCCTGTTTGATCTGATCTCAATAAACTCTGTTCAATCCTCTGCTGTTCCCTTGAGGCCTAGACTTAAATGAACTCCTTTCAGGACTGAGAATATATCTCTGGCCTGGCGACCTCCTACTAATCTTTTAAGATTTAGCTCAAACCTCAACTCCTCTAGAGCATTTTTTCCCTGGCCACTTACCCCAAACCTGGTCAAGTTCCTTATTCCATCCCTTAGTGCTCTAACAAACCTTTGTACTTGTATTCCATGACGAGTCATACTGCAAATACTCACTGATCTATTTCTCTACATCTCCCTCCATCCGTGGAGGGCAAGGGCCCTGCCCTTTTCACCCCCAGTACCAAGTCCAATGCTCATCAAGTTACAAGCACCCAATAAACATTTCTAGAATTAACCCTCCCACCTTCCCCATCACTCCCTTTCACAGTCACTCTACTGTTCTTTAGCCCCATGGATATTTGTCCTTTAGTTCTGTGGGATCTCTGCCCAATAATGGAGGCAGTACTGGTTCACCTAATCTCCACAACTACCTATGGGGTGGGCTTACAGTGAATGGAAAGTGAGTGCTGAACCAGGATTTGAACATAGATCTATTTGATTCAAAGTCATTTCCCAAAGTTCAACTTCTGTGATTCCTTCAAATGTACCTCTTTTTCACCTCAAAACTTAATGTCTTTACTTATCAACTCTCTTCTTTCCCTCTTCTCTGAGAAGGAAACATCTCTCCTTGCAAAGATTAACTCCCTTCAGCTGTACCTTCTTATTCCCTCTGGACCTGTCTCATCTGAGACTTTTCCCCTTCAAATTCTTCCCCTCCCCACCTCAAAAAATAACTTCAACCTGTTTTGTTCTAGAGCAGTGGTTCTCAAAGTGTAGTCCCAGACCAGTAGCATCAGCATCACCTGGGAACCTATTAGAAATGCAAATTCTCAGGCATCAACTTGGGTTAATGAGACCCACTGAGTGAGAAACTTGGGGTTGGGCCAAGGAAACAGTTTTAAAAAGCCCTCCAGGCGTAGTCACATCAAAAATAAACAGGTGAAGCTAATTTTAATAATTTATTTAACCCAATATATTCCACTTCAAATGTAATATTAAAAGAAGATTTTGCATTCTTTTTTGGTACTCAGTTTCAAAATCCAGTACATATTTTACACTTTTGGCACAATTCAATTTGGACTAGACACACTTCAAGCACTTAACAGCCCTCCATGGCTGGTGACTACAGTACTGTACAACGCAGCTCTAGAAATTAGCTTTGAACCTAAGTTTTCAGGACAGCAATAAGACGAAAGGGAGCGCCCCTAAACCTGCTGCCTGCTTCTGGCAGCAGGCTCCTCACTGCACACAAGGCTCCTCGTCACAGCCTGCCCTCCTGTGTCAGGAAAGCTGAACTTCAACATACCAGGACACTTTGTGCCTCTGCATAGGCGGCTTCCTGGCTGGGAAGCCTCTACCTTGCCCCTTCTCACTTTCTCCCAAACTGCTTCTCATTATCTCATTCAGGGTATTCAACCAAAATCTACTTACAGCTCATCAAGCCAGCAACTGTCTGGGCCTTGGGGATATAGCAGGGAAGGAAACAGACAAATCCCTTGCTCTCCTGGAGCCTACATTCCTATCAACTTGTGCTCCCAAGGAAATAAAGCACAGAAAGGGAGTTTGTGGGGGGCTTATGATTTTTTAAATGTGCTCAGTAAAGGCCTCACTGAGTGTGAGAAGTTTGAGCCAAAATCTGTGAGAGATGAGTAAGAGATGCCATCTCTGGAAGAGGGTCCAGGCCTAGGGAACAGTGATACAGAGGCCGAGTGGGAGCGTGCCTAGTGGTGGTGGTGATGGGGAGCCTGAAGTGATGGTGCCAGAGGGGATCCAGGGGGAGGAGACCGAGTGAGAGAAGGCAGGAAGGACAGGAGTACCAGACTGCACAGGGTCTGTGGGCCCTGGTTAAGGGTTGATTTTATCCTCAGGTGAGATGGAAAACCTGTGGCAGGGTCCAGCAGGGGAACAAGATCATTCTGGCTGCTGGGCAGAGACCAGATCATAGGAAGATTAGGGCAAACAGGAAGACTGATTAGGAGGCAATAATCCAGGTAAAAACAATGGCTTAGACTGGGGTGGTAGTAGCAGAGGTGGTGAGATGTGGCCAATTCAGAATGTATGCTGAAGGTGGAACTGTTAAGGTTTGCTGATAGGGTTTTGCCCAAGGGTCTCTGGGAAAAGAGTGTCCCTGGCAGGCTCGTGTGTGGCTAGAGCACAGTGAGTGATGACAGATGGCAGCAGAGAGGTCAGGTTCACTGGTGCTATTCTGATGGACTCTCAGGCTGGCAGTGGGGAGAGGCCATGGGTGTGTGGCGATAAGGATGGAGGTGAGCAAGCAGAAAAGTGGATGTGCCAGGAGCACAGGGAGCTGTATGGGCATCCCCCTGCACTCAACAGTAAAGAGCACCTAGTGCCCACCTTAAAGTCTTCCTCAATTCCCAGAGGCGAATGCAGAGTTTGCCACTGGCTTTTCGTGCCACCCTCTAATGTGGCACATGTAACACAGCACAGTGATGTCCAGTCCAATCCCGCATCTGTCTCTGTCAGCTCCAAAGGCAGGGTCACTCCCTCATTCACCTCTGGTCTTTTCAGCACCAGAACGGGACCTGACTCATTAACACCGCTCAGTAAACAGACCCCTAAATTCTGTTCGTTGGGATTGGCTAGTTTGCCAAACCAGCTCATACCTGATTTGATGAAAATAGGCAGGAGATCAAAAACAACAAAATAAAAACAAACATTTAAAAAGAAATCTCCTAAACCAGTAAGAGCTACCATTTATTAGGCATCTATTCTGTGCTAGGCAGAGCAACTCTGCAAAGCAGGTATCATCACCATTTCACAGGGAAGGGAACTAAGGCTTGGAGAGCAAAGAGGAAGAAGATCGGCAGTAATTGTAGCTCAGAAGCAGTATCAGAGTGTGTGTGTGGAGTGAACATGGGAGTGATAGCTGCTCACATCTTTTTTGAAAAAAATTAGTTTGTTTTTGGCTGCACTGGGTTTTCATTGCTGTGCACGGGCTTTCTCTAGTTGCAGCAAGCGGGGGCTACTCTTCATTGTGGTGTGCAGGCTTCTCATTGTGGTGGCTTCTCTTGTTGCAGAGCATGGGCTCTAGGTGTGCGGTCTTCAGTAGTTGTGGCAGGCGGGCTCAGTAGTTGTGGCTTGCTGGCTGTAGAGCGCAGGTTCAGTAGCTGTATCGCACGGGCTTAGCTGTTCCACAGCATGTGGGATCTTCCCGGACCAGGGCTCAAACCTGTGTCCCCTGCATCGGCAGGCGGATTCTTTTTTATTTATTTATTTAATTTTATTTAAATAAATGGCGCAGTGGTTGAGAGTCCGCCTGCCGATGCAGGGGACGCAGGTTCGTGCCCCGGTCCAGGAAGATCCCACATGCCCCGCAGCGGCTGGGCCCGTGAGCCATGGCCACTGAGCCTGCACCTCTGGAGCCTGTGCTCTGCAACGGGAGAGGCCACAACAGTGAGAGGCCCACGTACCGCAAAAAAAAAAAAAAAAAAAAAAAGTTTAGGACAAAGGTGTAAAAAGGTTATATTCTTTTTGCTTATTTCTTTGGTTTTCCATACATTTGTCAACCCCTGATTCTATGCCAGTGTTCTAGATGTCTCTCGAGATGTGCATTCCCATAAGACATTGTCTCTTCATCTTCTGGCAGTCTGTCCAGGAGTCCTCTGACAAGCTCTTGTGTGGACTGGCTACTGTCATCCTAAGGTCCCTCTTATCTCATATCTTCTTCCTTCTTGGTTCATTCCTTTGTTTTATGAAACACACTCTTCCATAGTTTCCTAAGAAAATGCATGTAGATTATTTTTTCACATGTCTGAAAATGTCTTCCTTCTACACATGCCCTTGACTCGTATTTTGTCTGGATAGATAAGTCCAGTATGGAGATCATTCTTCAGAATTTGGAAGGAACTGCACCATTGTCTTTTAGCTCCCTGTGCTGCTGTTGAGAAATTCTAAATCATTCAATTTCTTAACATTTGTTCATCAACCTGACTGGGCCATGGGGTGCCCAGATATTTGGTCAAACATTATTGTGGGTGTGGCTATGAAGGTGCTTCTGGATGAAATTAATACTTGCATCAGTAGACAGGGTAAAGCAAATTGCCCTCCTGATTTGGATGGATCCAATCAAGTGGGATCCTGAACAGAATAAAAAGGCTAAGCAAGAAGGAACTCCTCCTGCCTGATTGCCTTGAGCTGAGACATCGGTTTTTTTTTTCCTGCCTGTGAACTCAAACTGGAACACTGGCTCTTCATGGGGTCTGGAGCATGCCAACATTCCACCTATGGAACTATAGCATTGGTTCTCCTGGGTCTCCAGCTTGCCGACTGCAGATCTTGGGACTTGTCAGCCTCTGTCACTGTGTGAGCCAATTCATTACAATAAAACCAATCAATACTCCCCTCCCCTCCATATATATATGTCTCCTAATGGTTCTGTTTCTCTGGAGAACACTGACTAATATAATAAAGTACGCAAGGCTTTTATGATTTGACATGTTTACATCTCCAGGATTTTTGCTCAATACATCCTTCTCATATTTTTCCTTTGCAATTAAAACCTTTTTGTTGTGAAAGGTATCAACACATACATGCATAAATCAAGAGTTAACAATAGAGGAACGATACGAGTGTTGTCCGGGGTGCTGCAAGAGGATGGAAGAGCTTGGAGAAATCTTTCCCAAACTGGACTCCCATGGGCAAAACAAATGAAGACTGAGGAAAGTCCTCCTAGATTTGGTAAGGGACCAGGACAGTTTGTTCAAAGGATGAGTTCTGGTAAGAAACCACTGAACTTCTCAGTTTCTTAGGGCCAGTTTGATGAAGGGAGTTATTGGGACCTCTGTTCCTCCTTTTTTATTTTTTTATGTCTTTATTGGAGTATAATTGCTTTACAATGGTGTGTTAGTTTCTGCTTTATAACAAGGTGAATCAGTTATGCATATGTTCCCATATCTGTTCCCTCTTGCGTCGCCCTCCCTCCCACCCTCCCTATCCCACCCCTCTAGGTGGTCACAAAGCACCGAGCTGATCTCCCTGTGCTATGTGGCTGCTTCCCACTAGCTCTCTACTTTACGTTTGATAGTGTATATATGCCCATGCCACTCTCTCACTTTGTCACAGCTTACCCTTCCCCCTCCCCATATCCTCAAGTCCATTCTCTAGTAGGTCTGTGTCTTTATTCCTGTCTTACCCTTAGGTTCTTCGTGACATTTTTTTTTTCTTAAATGGTTGAAGAAGATGTGTACATCTATACAATGGAATATTACTCAGCCATAAAAAGAAATGAAATTGAGCTATTTGTAATGAGGTGGATGGACCTAGAGTCTGTCATACAGAGTGAAGTAAGTCAGAAAGAGAAAGACAAATACCGTATGTTCCTCCTTTTTTCTATGAACATTTCTCTTATAGATGTACAACCAAAATGACAAGGACAGATAGAAACAAGTAGTTGTAATAAGGCAGTTTGCACCAAGAATATATATATATATTTCAAATATAAGCAGACAATAAAGAATTCCTAAAATGGGTTCCTTTTTCCTAGAAGTTAATCTCAGCATTTTGAAAGCTCACCACCAGAGTTTTTTGACTGAGTAGTTTTGGGGGTGGGGCAGGGTTAAGAATGTGCATTTCTAACAAGTTTCCCTGGCAGGAGGGCAAGGGGACTCAGAGTAGTAGTGCCCTAGTCAAGGGTCTTGGGCTACTACAGTAAGGAGATCTAGAATGGTTGTTGGTAGGAACTCCAAGACTGTCAAACACTGGCTCCCTGGAAAAAACAAACACTAAAATAACCTACTGATAAGACAAAGCTGAGTTTATTTTTACTATGGTGAAAGACAGCACTGCTTAATAGAGTCTCGGATGGGGATATATATGAGCGTTTGGAGTCAGGTTTAAGGTAGATCTTTTAATACAGGTGTTTGATTAGGATTGGATAAGTATCAATATCATGATATAATAGTTGAGGATTTGTAGACTCAACAAGGAAAGGATTTTAAGGCAAGGGTTTTAAAGAGCTGTGAGGAGTAAACAGATGTTTGATGCTATTTATTGAAGAGTTGAACAGTTTGATATTCATTTAAATGGTGTTTGGGAAGTTCCTGGAATAAACAATGAAGTTATCTGCAACTTTTGTCTTCCTGGGCAAGAGATTCTTGGAATAGCAAAACGATGTTGATAAAGACAGTGAAATGCTAAAGTTATGTTAGTGAAGACAACCTAACAGTAAAATAATATTAACAGAAACAGCTGTGCAGGCATAGATTATGTAGATATATTTTCATACTTCTCAGAATATTGCATATACACAAAATGTCAATACCCCAATTGCATATGCAATTGTCATATTATTGATAAAAATGGACTGCAAACTTAGCAATATCAATATTAAAATCAACCAGTGAGCATACAATTCATCGGGTTTAAGTAAACATCTTCATTCTATCTTTATCTTACACATCATACAAACATTTATTGAAAATTACGCTGTGATTTTTATATTTTGAGTCCAAGAAAGCCTCATGTTAAGGGAAAGAAACAGAATAGGCAATTTATTTTGCCAGGGGTGAGAGGTGGGGTGAGGGGTGGGAAGGGTAGTCTTATTTTACCAAATCAAACTAAAAACAAAATGCACAAATATGTTTGACTTACTTTTGGTTATAAAAAATTTTAGTGAAGCAGGTGGGATATTTAAGAGAAGTCCCAGTAAACTTTAATTAAAGGAAAAAATGGTTGTCAAATTTATGGGAAAGAAAAGAGCTATTACTGATTAAGTGGACTCTTTAGACCAATATTAGATGATCTTTCTAAGCAATGTAATCAATAAATTTAGGCTTGCTTTCAGATAGTGGTTCTCCAGGTGTTGTCCCCAGACCATCAGCATCACTGTCCCTGGGAACTTGTTAGAACACAAATTCTTGGGCCCCACTTCAGACCTAGTGACTCAAAGCTCTGGGATTGGGCCTGGAAATCTTGTTTCAACAAGCCCTAATAATGATTCTGATACAAGTTCAAGTTTGACAGCCCCTACTGTAGGAGAGAGTCAAATTGCACTGAAACACAGATCACCACGTTTCTTCTGAACGTTTGGGGCCCCAAATATTACCTTTGAGCTTCTTTAGTAAAGTCAACTGAGGCTGTGAGAATTATATTAACAAATTATAACAAATATAGTAATATTAACAAGTTATAGTTTATAGATGTTTTTAGAGCTCTCTGAGGGCCCATAGAGTTAGAAAATAATTGTTTTAATTTTATTAAAAAGTTAAAATCATGACTCTCATACAAAAATAAAATGAACACATTTCAAAAATTCTGTGTAACTCACTAAATCAACAAGAGAACCAAATTGTTGTTTTTTTTTTTTTTTTTTTTTTTTGTGGTACACGGGCCTCTCACTGTTGTGGCCTCTCCTGTTGCGGAGCACAGGCTCCGGACGCGTAGGCTCAGTGGCCATGGCTCACGGGCCTAGCCGCTCCGCGGCATGTGGGATCCTCCCGGACCGGGGCACGAACCCGTGTCTCCTGCATTGGCAGGCGGACTCTCAACCACTGTGCCACCAGGGAAGCCCCAAATTGTTGTTTAATATCAACAAAGATATTAAAACCATGCAGTTGAATATTTCAAACTGAAGCAAAAGCAACAAGGTTAAGACTAGGGATTTATAGTTGAGAAATACGTGGGTACACAAATTTTTTTTTGCGGTATGTGGGCTTCTCACTGTTGTGGCCTCTCCCCTTGCGGAGCACAGGCTCCGGACGCGCAGGCTCAGCGGCCATGGCTCACGGGCCCGCAACTCTATGCCAATAAAATGGACAACCTGGAAGAAATTGACAAATTCTTAGAAATGCACAAACTGCCAAGACTG
>NW_006792345.1:182973-202426 GCF_000442215.2 Lipotes vexillifer | reverse complement strand
GGGTGGGATAGGGAGGGGGGGAGGGAGGGAGACAAAGAGGGAAGAGATATGGGAATATATGTATATGTATAACTGACTCACTCTGTTATAAAGCAGAAACTAACACACCATTGTAAAGCAATTATACCCCAATAAAGATGTTAAAAAAAAAAAAAAAGAGTTAACAATAAAATGAACACTATGCATCAACTGCTCAAATTAAGAAACAACAGTAACGGCACTTTAGAACCTTGGCACTCAAAGTATGGTCCCAGGACAGAACTAGCATCTCCTGGAAGGTTTAAAAACTGCTGAATCTCAGCCTACCCCTGCTCTGGCTTAGAATCTGCATTTTAACAGGGTCTCCAAGTGATTCACATGCACATTAAGTCTGAGGAGCTCGCCTTAGAAGCCCCTGTATCCCTTCTCTTCAACCCCTGACACGGATATCTAATATCCTGATTTTGTGTTAATTGGTTTTAATAATAGTTCTACCACCCTCATTTAATCTATTCCCAAACAACATACCACCTAGTCTTAAAAAGGGAGGGCAAGCAAACACCAGCCATGCAAGGAGCAAGCTGCACTGATCTCACTGGACAGAGGCTCCAGAAGGAGGTGAGCAGAGCAGTCTTGGGTCATGGTCTGACTTTTGCTTCTATGGAAGTTGACAAGGTCCCCTCTGAGGAAGTTGCAAGTGAGGTCATGAGTGAGTCTTGGGAAACACAGGTTTCTCCACAATTGGGCACATGGCAAGACATGCAGCATGTAGACCAGGTGCTGGACATGCAGCAGAAGTCTGGTCAGTGAGAGTGGGCTGCTCTGTACTTCTGCTTCTGAACCCAACGTGGCCTACCTCCCACTCTCAGGGAAAAGCTGAAAACTTCCATGAGTGTCCTTGGCAAAGCATGAAAGGAGAGACATGATCAATACAAGCCATCCTGGTATCATTTATCATCCTCCTCCAAGTGAACCCTTGTCATTTTTTTTTTGTTGGGTCTCCTGTTTTCTGTATCTAATGTCTTACTCTTTCTTGATTTATTCTTTCAATATTGATGGAGTATTTCTTGCAGTAGCTTCTTAAAAAGGGTGACAGTTAAAAATTTTTAAATCCTTAATTTCTGAAAATGACTTTATTCTATACTCATTCTTGTTGTATACTTTGCCTAGGTATAGAATTTTAGGTTGGTAATCATTTTACTTCAGAATTTCAGCATTGTACTGTTGTCTTCTTGAGTCCTATGGTGCCGCCAGGAAGTCCAAAGATACTCTGATTCTTGATATATGACCTAGTACCCTACCCTCCCCATGCTGGAAGTTTGTATCTCTTCTTTAAACTCAATGTTCAGAATTTATAACTGGCGTGGGTCTATTTTCTTCCCCAGTGCTGGGCACAGTGTGCCCTTTTAATCTGGCAACTCATGCCCTTAAATTCTCAAATTATTATTATTTTTAAAATATTTAATTTATTTATTTATTTTCCTTATCTTTTTGGCTGTGTCAGGTCTTAGCTGCGGCACACGAGATCTTTGTTGAGGCACGTGGGCTCTTTTGTTACTGTGTGCAGGCTCTTCGTTGCAGTGCTCGGGCTTCTCTCTAGTTGCGGCGCTCAGGTTGCTTTCTAGCTATGGTGTGCAGGTTTTCTCACTCTAGTTGTGACGTGCAGGCTCCTGGGAGCATGGACTCTGTAGTTGTGGTACGCAGGCTCCAGAGCATGTGGGCTCTGTAGTTTGCAGCATTCAGGCTCTCTCGTTGAGGCACGTGAGCTCAATATTGTGGCGTGTGGGCTTAGTTGCCCCACAGCATGTGGGACCTTAGTTCCCCGACCAGGGATGGAACCCATGTCCCCTGCATTGGAAGGTGGATTCTTTACCACTGGAAAACCAGGGAAGTCCCTCAAATTATTTTTTAAATAATTTCTTTCTTCTAGTAACTTCTATTTTTCAGATGTTCAACCTCCTACACTGGTCCTCTAATTTTCTTCTCTATTTTCGGCTTTGTCTTCTTTTTCTTTACTTTTTGGGAAAATTACTCATATTTCATATGTATAGTTCACGCATATATTTCATATTTTTATAATATTTCCAAGATTTTGTTTTCTGAATTAAAAAATTATTGTTTCATAAATACAATATATCCTCTTATCCCTCTCATTAACGTCTCATTGGCCAAAGCAAGTCATATATCCAAGCTCCAAATCAAGGAATGGGAATATATACTCTGCCTGC
Organism: Lipotes vexillifer; assembly: GCF_000442215.2. NCBI lineage: Eukaryota > Metazoa > Chordata > Mammalia > Artiodactyla > Lipotidae > Lipotes > Lipotes vexillifer. The sequence continues at coordinate 200,219 of NW_006792345.1, read as the reverse complement.
TCTGAAACTATGGCAAGGGTGTAGGTGTATAATATGACCCAAAGAGTGAAGAACTGAGACCAAACATTTAACCTACCTCCACACAACTAAGGGATATGACATATTCCCATGAATAACAGTGACTCATTTTAGCAGTGATAAGGGATGAAAGTCAGGGGAGAGGTGGAAAAGGGAGGGCATCAGTAGGCAAGAAGATATATAGTTAAAAAGTGCCCCATGTACAGTAGTTCCCCCTTATCCATGGGGTTGCACCCCCAGTGGATGCCTGAAACCGGGGATAGTACTGAAATCTATACATTTCACTTAAAGGAAGCACTTTACACTTTCTTTTTGGCATCTCTGAATTTCCGGCATCACCATTTGGGGCCATTATTCAGTAAAATGAGGGTTAGATGCACTTAAATACCGTGAGTATCAATCTGATAACCCAGATGGCTACTAAGTGACTAAAGGGTGTATAGGGTATACAGCGTAAATATGCTAGACAAAGGGATGATTCATGTCCCCAGGGGGGACAAGATTTCATCACACTACTCAGAATGGCACCTAATTTAAAACTTATCAATTATTTCTAAAATTTTCTACTTAATATTTTCGGACAATGGTTGACCTCAGGTAACTGGAACAGTGGAAAGCAAAACTGCAGATAAGTGGGGACCACTCTAATTCTGATATACATGACACTCTGCCACAGAGTACCCTTTTTAAAATAAATTTATTTGTTTGTTTATTTTTGGCTGTGTTGGGTCTTCATTGCTGCGCACGGGCTTTCTCTAGTTGTGGCCAGGGGCCTCTTTTTTAATAAATTTATTTGTTTGTTTATTTTTGGCTGTGTTGGGTCTTCATTGCTGCGCACGGGCTTTCTCTAGTTGTGGCCAGTGGGGGCTACTCTTTGTTGTGGTGCACAGGCTTCTCATTGTGGTGGCTTCTCTTGTTGTGGAGCACGGGCTCCAGGCGCACAGCCTTCAGTAGTTGTAGCACACGTGCTCAGTAGTTGTGGCTTACGGGCTCTTGAGCTCAGGCTCAGTAGTTGTGGTGCATGGGCTTAGTTGCTCCACGGCATGTAGGTTCTTCCCAGACCAGGGCTCAAACCCGTGTCCCCTGCACTGGCAGGTGGATTCTTAACCACTGCGCCTCCAGGGATGTCCTGATATGCCTTTATTAAGAAGCCCTTATTAGGGACTTCCCTGGTGGTCGAGTGGTTAAGACTCTGTGCTTCCAATGCAGGGGGCACTAGTTCGAACCCTGGTCATGGAACTAAGATCCCACATGCCAGCAAGGTGTGGCCAATAAATAACTAACTAAAGCCCTTATAATTGCTAAAAATTTTCCAAGCATATGGTTTGGAAAATCATAGTTTTTGTCTTGTAATTAATTTTTAAAAAATTGTGGTCACAAATGAACCTATCTATGAAACAGAAGTAGAATCAGGAACATAGGGAATAGATTGGTGGTTGCCAAGGGGTTGGGGGAGAGGGTTGGATGGGGAGTTTGGAATTAGCAGATGCAAACTGGTATATGTACTGGGAACTATATTCAGTATCCTGTGATAAACCGTAATGGAAAAGAATATGAAAAAGAATGTATATATCTATGTACAATTGAGTCACTGCTGTACAGCAATAAGTAACACAACACTAATTCAACTATACTTCAAAAATAATTTGTGGTCAAAAACCATATCATAAAAGTTACCATCTTTTTTATATGTACAGTACAGTAGTGTTAACTATATGCACACTGTTGTGCAACAAATCTCTAGAACTTTTCATCTAGCAAAACTGAAACTCTACGTCCACTGAACAACTCCCACTCTCCCCTTCCCTCCAGCCCCTGGCAACTATCCTTCTACTTTGTGTTTCTAAGAGTTTCACTATTTTAGATATCTCAGATAAGTGGAATCATGCAGTATTCCTCTTTCTGCAATTGGCTTATTTCATTTAGCATGATGTCCTCAAGGTTCATCCATGTTTCAACATACAACAAGATTTCCTTCCTTTTTAAGGCTTAATAATAGTCCACTGTATATATACACCACATTTTCTTCATCCATTCATATCTGTTGATGGAAACTCAGATTGCTTCCACCTCTTGGCTATTATGAACAAGGCTGCAATGAACATGACAGTACAAATCAGGGCCTACTGTCTTACCTCTGTCAACTCCACCTCTGAAATGATCCCAACCTAAAAACATACAGCTTCTGACTCCCAATTCAGAGCTCCTTCCACAATATCATTAACATTCGTTCAACAGATGCTTGCTGACTGCCAAATATGTGTAAGGTCTGGTGCTAAACTACTGGTCTTGCTCTCAGATTGCTCATAGTCTAATGGAGAGCGGCAAACACGCTAATTAAAGCTCAGTGTGGTTGTTCTGGCATAGGTTTAAGTACCTAGCCTGGCTAGATGAGGGACTTAGGAAAGAGGTCCTAGAGGAGATGGCACATGAGCAGAGTTCTGAATGGTGAGCAGGTGTCAGGCATTATGAGACTAGGGAAGGGCATACGCGTAAAGACACCTAGAGAAATTAGGCCATTTTCAAAGAACTGCATTCAAAGTATTTTAGGGACCGTGGAGTGTTGCACATGGGTTTCATTCCCATGGTGCCAGATGCCACCCCAATGACATGCTGCTCCAAATGTTCACCGTATACCAGTCTCTTCTGTTGCTCTGCTAGGCACAATAGTTCTTCACTGACTTAAGGGCCTTGAGCACTTAAATTGCCAAAGTTTGGCCTGAGAGTTGGGATGCTTTGAATTAAGACTGCCATAGAGTGGGCAGCAGGAGTGGTGATATTTTTCATTTAAAGACATCATTCTTCCATCCTCAACTAATCAAATAACATATAGCTCTTCAAATGAATGCTTAATATGAATAAAATACATGCAGGCAATGCACAGTATTTGATGCAGGCAACAAAACTCATGACAAGGCTCCATGCTCTTGAACTCTCCCTTAGAATTCAGAAGTGAGATGGTACTCAAGGGATTGTATAGTATTATCTGTATTTGAAAAATGAAGCAAACTTTTTCTGACAGAAAGCTGATTAACTTGAAAATGGAGACTCATTTTGCCAATTAGGTAGACATTTTTCATACATTAAACAAGCTACAGTCACAGCTCTAAGGTTTTGATGAAAATATATCTAAAGCAAATAAAAATATTTTATCAAAAAATACTGTATTGGCAAAGGTGTATTGAAATGAACAGTATTTTGATTTTCCCAACCAATTTTCAGTATATTAGGTTAAACAAGGTCCTTCTAAGTGAAAGAATAACAGGTATAATCAACAATCAATTGATAAATTTGGTAAAGCCTTTGTGTTTCATTTCTCCATAACTGAGAAAGTGAATGACTGATGACTAGATTATCCTTTTGTAAGTCAGATGGTTTCTAATTCTGCTTTCATTAAAGTTGAAAGTGCACCAAACCAAGCTGTCGTCTAATTGGTAAATTAATTTTGATGATACATATCACTGTGTGATTTTTGGCATACCAACTCAAATTTCAAAAACTTGATTAACATTGTATAATTAAATTTCTTCCTTTCCTTTATACTTATGTGAACAAGGATTACTGGAACTTAAATGTATAAAAAGAAACAAAAAATAGGAAAAGAACTATCATTTTGTCAACAAGTAATATTCATCCACAGTTATGTGAACAAACTGAGGTGGGAAAAGCCTCATCCATCTCATTAAGGGAGGCATGTATAATAAACCTGTACTTTTTTTGCTTAATTATTTATAAAAATTTATAATGTGCTTGTTATTTGTTGTATACTAATTTACTGTAATTCCACTTACTGAAATAATAAATATATATAACACACAGAACCTATAAATGCTACATACATTCTTTTGTATAAATCGACTTTTTTTTCGGCCACACTATGTGGCTTGTAGGATCCTAGTTCCATGACCAGGGATCAAACCCAGGCCCTCAGCAGTGAAAGCGTGGAGTCCCAACCACTGGACTGCCAGGGAATTCCCTATAAATCAACTTTAAAAAGAGCAAAAAGGGAATTTACTGTACAGTAATAACCTATAAGAGAAAAGAACATGAAAACGGATATATATGTGTGTAGGGCTGAATCACTTTGCTGTGTGCCTGAAACTAGCACAGCATTGTAAATCAACTATACTCCAATTCAAAAAAAAAAGAAAGAAAGAAAGAAAAGGAAAAAGAAATGCGAGTTCCAAGAAAAAGGAATGATTTAACATTTCTGTTAGGACTTCCCTGATGGCACAATGGTTAAGAATCTGCCTGCCAATGCAGGGGACATGAGTTCGAGCCCTGGTCTGGGAAGATCCCACATGCCACGGAGCAACTAAGCCTGTGCACCACAACTACTGAGCCTGCGTGCCACAACTAGTGAAGCCTGCACGCCTAGAGCCCGTGCTCCACAACAAGAGAAGCCACTGCAATGAGAAGCCTGCGCACCACAACGAAGAGTATCCCCCACTCACTGCAACTCGAGAAAGCCTGCGCACGCAGCAACGAAGACCCAACGCAGTCAAAAATAATAAATTAAAAAAACAGGGACTTCCCTGGTGGTGTAGTGGTTAAGAAACCTCCTGCCAATGCAGGGGACACGGGTTCGAGCCCTGGTCTGGGAAGATCCCACATGCCGCAGAGCAACTAAGCCCGTGCACCGCAACTACTGAGCCTTGCTCTAGAGCCCGCGAGCCACAACTACTGAGCCCGCGTGCCACAACTACTTATCCCACGCACCGCAAGAAAGAGTAGCCCCCGCTCGCCGCAACTAGAGAAAAGCCCGCACGCAGTAAAATAAATAAATAAAATAAATAAATAAACCTTCTCAAAATAAATAAAATTTCTGTTAAAGAAAAACATTCTTTAAATGGTTGATGAAAGCATATCACTAAGGTATTCAGATTCCACTGGTGACATTTAAAAAAATGATATAACCATTTTATTTTTAAATGTTAGTATTTATAATTCTCTGGAAGTTATATCCTCTGCAACTATAAACAGCATTTTTACCCTTTTTCTTTTCTCTTTTTAAAATAGTTGATTCACATTAAACATATGTAGCACTTATGTGTTACATAAATTTCTTACTTCATATATTTCACTTAATAAATTGTTACAGTAATTTAATATACAATTGATTAACACAACCAATGCATTATAATTTTTCATAAGCTTAAAAACTTAGGATGAAAAGTTCAAAATGTCAACATAAAATGTGTGATTCACAATGTTTCAAATGTGGGATTCACAATGTTTCAAAATTATTCAGTCCAAACACCCAGTATCAAACACAAAGCTTTTCGTGATATGACTCCTACCTACCTTTCCAGTTTTATCTTCCAGCCTCTCTGGCACTTTAAGCCTTAAATTCAAAGATTTACTCACTGTCATACTGCTTAGTTTCCCAAAGGAATCAAAATCCTATTAGATGCCCCCTGATAAGAGCTCAAGTCCGCATGCATATTAGCCTATTAAATGTTTGGAAATGTCCTAAATAAAGGAAACTTTAAATTTGTTTATCCCAGTGTCACCCAAATTTGCTCAACTCTAGAACTCTTTAAACAGCCCATGAAATTAGCGTTTCATGTAACACCCTTTGGGAAAACATCTGGCAAAATATTAAGACCCATTTTAAAAGTCAAGTCTTTAAAGCTTTCCCAACTTCACCCAAGGGGCATCCCTTTCCTATTATTCCCACAGGCTTTTCAGCCCTCAACAGGGCTTTGCAATGAACTGTCTACCATCTACTCCCCGACAGACTGCATGACACACAGGTCTGGCACCACCACAATTTCTGGCTCCCAGCAGGAGCTCAATGTTGGTTGAACAAATAACCAACTTAAAGACGGAAATAGAGACTTCCCTGGCGGTCCAAGTGGTTAAGACTCTGCTCTCCCAATGCAGGGGGCACTAGTTCAATCCCTGCTCGGGGAACTAAGATTCCGCATGCTGCAGAGCGTGGCCAAAAAAAAACCAAAACAAAACAAAAAACCCCCACAAAACTCAAAAAAACAGGAAATGAAGAAAAGGAGTGGATAATTCCCAAGTTTCTACTTTGGATGACTGGACTAGGGAAAATACTCTGAAGAAACATAAGGCTGGCAAGAAAAAGGGAGAGTCCCTTTTGGACATGTGGGAAATCAAAGTGGAAATGTCCAATAGACAGCTGGATCTGAACCTTGGTAGAGATATCTGGAGAATCTCATTATTACAGGTGATAGATGAAGCCATGAAAGAATCAATGACAGGGACTTCCCTGGTGGTCCAGTGGTTAAGAATCCGCCTTCCAATGCAGGGGATGCAGGTTCGATCACTGGTAGGGGAACTAAGATCCCATATGTCGCGGGGCAACTAAGCCCACAAGCCACAACTAGAGAGCCCACATGCCACAACTACTGAGCCTGGGCGCCCTGGAGTCCACACACCACAACTAGAGAGAAGCCTGTGCACTGCAATGAAGAACCCGAGCGCCACAATCTTAAGAACCCACATGCAACGAATATCCCACATGCCACAACTAAGACCCCACGCAGCCAAATAAATATTAAAAAAAAAAATCAATGACATTAACCCAGAAAAAGAAAACTGAGTGAAAAAAGTAGAGAATTTAGTTGGTTGGGGACCATGAATGTTTAAAAAGTGTGCAAAGAAAGTTTCTCAAGCCAAAAAAATTGGAATTCCCTTCAATGCCTCCCATTAGCCCCCATCCAATCCATTTAGTCCATCAGCAACCTCTGTCACCTCTGCCTTCAGAAGCTGTCCAGAATCCATCTCCTCCTCTCCATCTGCACTACTACCACCAGCCCCAGCCTAGACATTGCAAAAGCTTTAACTGCATCCACTCTTGCCCAGACCAATCCCAGACATCCTCCATCTAGCACCAGAATGGCCTTTAAAAAATGTTAGATCATGTGATGTTTTTGCTTAAAATCCTGCTATTGCTTCTCACGGCACCTGATCTGATCCTTGCTCACTCATACCAGCTGCATACCTGCTGCTCTGGCCACACTGACCTCCTTTCTGTCTTCATGCAAGCTCAGAAGGTTCCTGCCTCCGAGACTTTGTGCTGGTGGTTCTCTCTAACTGGAATGTTCTTTGCTGAAACTTTCAGCTGATTCATAACCTCCTGTCATTCAGGCCAAATTAAGACAAAGCTGCTACTACCATATCTAAAGCTGCTGCTACAAATCACTCAGTATCACATAACTCTTTACATTTTTTCTTAGCATTTATTATAACTTAAAATTAATTTTAAAAATTACTGATCTCTCTCCATAAGAGCAGTTTCAATCTGTCTTGATCACTGCTGTATCCCTAGCAACTAAAATATGCTCTGGCCCACAGTAGGCACTCAAATATTTGTTGCATGAATTAATAAGGGAAAGCAGGAAGGAGACAGAAAAAAAGTCAGAAAGCTGGAAAGAAAATCAGAAGAGAGTAGAAGCTAAGAGAAGAGTCTTAGGAAGGAGGAAGTCAAAAAGAATGATGACTAAGAAGCCACTGAATCTGGTAATTCCCTCTTTGGTGTCCTTTAAGGGGGCAGCTTTGGAAAAGTAAAAGAGGTAGAAGGCAGATTACAATGGGGCAATGAGTAAATGGGAAGTGCAGTGGAAAGCGTAAAGGGAAGGAAGGAGATAGAATACTATTTTGAGGGTGAGAAAAGACAAAAGAAAGGAGAATATGTGCTCCTGTTTCAAGCTAAAGGGAAGGACCCAGTGGGAAAGGGGATACTGAAGATAAAAAAGGAAAGATGGTACTATGACAAGGTCGCAAATGTTACAGGAAGAAATGGGATTCTAAAGCCACATTAGTCATCTTTTCTCTAAAATTATCCCACATGATTATAGAACAATGTCTGTTTTATGTTTAGAAATATCTACTCCCTGAAAATAATTTGTTATTTACACATATTTCCTACACAAGTTCGGTCTACAAAATCATTATTAAAATTTCACACATCTTTCTTAACTCTTAGAAGGTACACGCTGGGTGTTTGGGGTAGAGAGCCATATGTGCAGTGTTCTCACAGGAGGTTCAGAGAACAAAAGTTTTAGGGAGAAAGAGAAGAGAGAAAGAGGTATGTATGCAAATGATAAAGCAAATAGGGCATGATGATGACAATGGGTAGACTCTAAGAGGAGGGTATGCAGATGTTCTTTGTACTATTTGTGTAGTTATGTACAGATAAAAGTTAAAAAGAGAAGAAAGAAAAAGAGGAAAGAAGAGAGAAAGGAAGGAAATTACAGATTAACATTTTTCATGAACTTAAATGCAAAAAATCCTCGACAAAATATGAACATTTTTAATCTAGAGATATATAAAAAGAGTTCTTAAACATAACACCAAAACACAATTCATAAAATAAATGATTATAAACTGGATTTTATCAAAATTAAATTTTTCTGTCCTGTGAAAGATCTTATTAAAAGGATAAAAAGAAAAAGAAAAAAAAAAGAGACAGAGAGAGAGAAATACTGCATGCCTAAACTAAGCAGGAAAGGCAACTTCCACGAATGGTTGACATGCAACCGTCAAATTTCTTGGTAGACTATCACAACGACTTAAGGAGTAAGCAGCAAAAGTGTGACAATGGTGGATAAGGGGATGTGGCATAAACCTTTATAACATTTTACTAAAAGAGGGATTTCCCTGGTGGTCCAGTGGCTGAGGCTCTGCACTCCTAATTCAGGGGGGCCCGGGTTCGAGCCCTGGTCAGGGAACTAGATCCCACATGCATGCCGCAACTAAGAAGTCCACGTGCCATGGCAAGGATCCCGTATACTGCCACTAAGACCAGGTGCAGCCAAAATAAATAAATATTAAAAAAATATATTTACTAAAAGAAAGTGTTCAAGCTATTGTAGAAGACTATTTTCATGACAGAATGAATGTATAAAGTGAGTGGATAATTCTCTATTATCTGGCATCCCTAATACAATAAAGTAAATCTGGACTTCCCTGGTGGCGCAGTGGTTAACAATCCGCCTGCCAATGCAGGGGACACGGGTTCGACCCCTGGTCCAGGAAGATCCCACATGTCGCGGAGCAACTAAGCCTTGTGCCATAACTACTGAGCCTGCGCGCCACAACTACTGAGCCCACGTGCCACAACTACTGAAGCCCACATGCCTAGAACCCGTGCTCCGCAACAAGAGAAGCCACGGCAATGAGAAGCCCGTGCACCGCAATAAAGAGTAGCCCCCACTCACTGCAACTAGAGAAAGCCCCGATGCAGCAATGACGACCCAACGCAGCCAAAAATAAATAAATTAAAAAAAAAAAAAAAAGTCAATCCTATCATTAGAAAACTACTATTTGGTTTTTAATGAGCACACACAGTATGAAGAAAACCTAATGAGGTAATTCCTTGACAATCAGAGTAGAAAAAAGTCTGAAGCACTGTTTCTGATCCATCTCTAACAGATCTACAGTAGGAAGATAGCGGTCAAGGTTTTGTTGTGGTGGAATATCCTAAGAAGGCGAAAAACATAAGCAGAAGGTGTACTCTACTAGTAATTTGACTTGATCCCTTTTCACTTGTACAAATGGTTTACCGATGGTAACTTTGCTATGAAACGACTGCCTAAGAGTACTACAGGACATTTGGAAAAAAATAATAATAATATTCCTTATGTAAGGAATATTAATTAGATCAAATACATACACAGAATTGTCAAAAATAACAATGACTAAGAGGCACTTTCTCCCCTCCATTTCTCTGGCAAAGCTGTGCTCTCTCTCCAAGCCAAAATCCTACCAAGGCAAGGACTCTCCCCCTCTCTGAACTGAAGGAGCCACTAAAACAGAACAAGCCACTGTGTTCTTAGTGACACTGATCTTCCATTCCTAAAACCCCACTCCAAGGCCAAAGAGCTCACCTAGAATCACTTGGAGACTGAAGTGAAAAGGGTCCCTCTTCCTAGTAAGGAGGTTGAAGAGCAATTCCATTCTAAAGTTTAACTCATGAAATCCATGGGTCAAGGTTTAATGTGATAAGACATCAACGTCACATGGCACACCTAATCACCCAAAAGAATGACTGACAGGCCAGACTCAAGTTCTAACACACTCAGAATTAATTTCTCTTCAAACAGCATGTCCAATTTCTCTCTAGTAGTTTAGGACTAAAAATATCATAGGGGATCTAAATTCTTAGTCTCTTTAAACAAACTGAATCACTACTAATATACATTCTAGGGGGTGGTTCAAGGTAATTATGTGAGTGTAAAGAGATTTTTATGAGCTTTCACTATTTACTTACACGGAATTACCACCCACAACTCTTTTCTAAAATTAATTAATTAATTAATTTTTGGCTGTGTTGGGTCTTATTGCTTCGCGTGGGCTTTCTCTAGTTGCGGTGTGCGGGCTTCTCACTGTGGTGGCTTCTCTTGCTGCAGAGCACTGGCTCTAGGCGCACAGGCTTCAGTAGTTGTGGCATGTGGGCTCAGTAGTTGTGGCTTGCGGGCTCTAGAGCACAGGTGCAGTAGTTGTGGCACACGGGCTTAGTTGCTCCGCGGCATGTGGGATCTTCCTGGACCAGGGCTCCAACCCGTGTCTCCTGCATTGGCAGGCAGATTCTTAACCACTGCGCCACCAGGGAAGCCCCCCCCCCCCACAACTCTTAAAAGTCTTTCCTTTGACTGTGAGCCGCACCCCTCCCTGTCTCCCAGGGCTTACAGTGTGTTTGCAAGACATGTCCTAAAGTAGTATGTGACATTGTGCTTAAAATAAATAGCATAGACAATACATTTCCTAAATGTTTTGACAAAGGAGATTCTAACTGCTGTGGGGTAGGGTGGAAATTGGTTTTAAAGAGGAAGATGAGATGGCCCTGAAGGATGTCAGGATTCTGAAAGGTGATGGGGGAGGGTCCTGCAGGCAGTCTTTCCATTTACGAAATATTTTTCACATCGACACTCATTTCTTTTGAGTCTTATAAAAATCCTAGAGGAAACCAAACACATCTTCAGTTTACAGACAAGAAAAGTGAGGATGAGAAGACTTGACTATGTAAGACTTGATAAAAATAAGCAATGAGATGTTCAGCAGCCCAAGCTAGTGTGGGAGAGAATAAGGAAAATAATTCAAACAGAGCATAGGGGCTGTGACACACCTAGCATTGAAAGGGTGAAAGAGACCGAACACCTTAAGACTAATTAGGGAAGAGTACTGCCAACAGCCCAGGTGAGACCTTAACAAAGGCATGAATTTAAAAACACACAAATTAAATTGGTAACATTTGTTCTAAACTTTAAATTACCAAGAAAACAACAGCAAGGAACCTTATAATCAGTCTCAGGAAGGGAAACCTCTAACCAACAAATTTCTCGAATATCTACTGAGAACCCAAAGGGCATAATAATTTACCAACAAACTCTAATATCATCAGAGGTTTTAAACAGGCTTATAATGAAAACTGGCTTTGTCAACAGTATTGCTGGAATCACAAATTCACAAATTTCAGGGTTGCCTAAATAAAGAATACCTTTGTACACCTCAATGAGCAGGACTATGTCTTTACTAAGATTTCCAAAGATTCTTGATTTTCCATGCAGAACAGTTTGGTCAACTAAAGGCCGTTTTATTTCCATATTTAAGCCCTGACCCTGCAAAGAACAAGGACCCAATGAACATTTGCAGAATAAATGAAGCCACTATCACAGGCAACTTAAATGCTAGTCTCTTCCAAAATAAAGTTCTCAAAATTTCGGAATCCAGTCTGGAAGAAAAACCTTTCACCGACAGTTCGCCAGCCTTCCCACCCGGGACCTTAATGTAAGGTCCTTAAGGTCATGTTTTCCCAAAGTAACGCCACAGTGCCATTTCCCGCAGATGACAACCACTCAGTCCCTGCCATGTTAGCCTCCCCCGAGCCAGACCAGAGAAGTTGCGGGCACTGGGGAAGTCTCAAAGGGCCCTGGGCGGCGTCAGGGGCAGCATCTCCCTGGAAGGGGCTGCTCCCCGAGCCCTACTCACCGCGACCGGGAGGCCGTGCTCTGGGCCATCGGCGGCGTCGAGGCGGGGGGCCGGGGCGGGCGCCGGGGCCGGGGCCTGAGCTGGGGCCGGGGCAGGCGGCTGCCGGTGCTTGCCGGCGCGCTTGGCCTTGGCCTGGATGCAGCGCTGGTGGAGGGCGAAGGTGTGCTGGCGCTCGAGCTCCAGGCGCTCGGGCGATACGGCCTCATAGCGGGCCTCGCAGGTGCTGTGGTGGCGCCGGCACAGCTCGATGCGCCGGCGGAGGCGCTCCATGACCGCGCTGTGTCGCGGCAGCGCGAACTCCGCCATGGGGCAGGTGGGCAGCACCATGGGCCGCGGGCTGCACGGGCCGGGCCCGAGGCGGGCCTCTCGGGGCCGGCTGGCACGGCAGGCTCCACTCCCCGCCGGCTGCCCGGCTGCCTCACGGCCACGCCATGGCCCCGCGAGCTGCGGAGCGGGCTCGCGCGCGGCGGGGGTCTTCCTCTGGCCCCGGTCGGCCCAACCCAGGCAGTCGCTCGCTGCCCACCTCAGGCCTCGGCCTGTCCCCGCCGCCCCGGCCCCATTGTTTTCCGCGCCGCCGCCGCCGCCATCTTAAAATTGTTTTCAGGGCTCTCGGAAAAGGGCGGGGCTCCGGCAGGCGAAAGCGGCGTCTCAGCTGATGAACAGGGACTGCGGTCAATCAGAGAAGGAAGAGCGGGCCGCCCGAGGGGCGGGGCCTACACGCAAGAGGCGCGCTAGGGCTGCTCCCCTGCGCAGTTTAAAAGGAACTCTCAAGTGAGGCGGAGGGAAGCAGGTGGGCGGGCTTCAGTCCTCCTCACCCATGTAAGTGACCGACAAGAGCCGGCTCTAAACGCCGCCTCACGCGGACAGGCCCTTCCGGGTCCGCCGCGGAAAGACGGGCAGTCGGCGCGGCGTAACCCGCCAGATCCAGACGCTCCCGGAACCATAGCGCTTCATCATTTTATTCCTCCTGTAGCTTCTTAAATGGGTCTTTGATAAGTTAAAAAGTATCCAGGGTTTTTCAGTGTCAGCTGTTTTCGTTCGACCTCACGGCTCACATTCAGCCTCACAATTGGTAAGAATTGTACACGGGTGAGGTGAAGGAAGAGGTTTCTTCTCGCGCTGTTCTGAATCATCGAGACTATATAATCTTCCCTTATATAAATTTTGAACAAATTCAGAAGTTCAATTACTACAACAACAAAAGCCCTAGCAGACAGGAAGAAGAGGATGTGAAGGAGTCTAGCTCCTTTTCTGGTGGCGGGGTGGGGGGTAGAACGGCAAAGGATGATGCTTCAGTAAAAAAAACAGGGAGCCTGGCCTGCAAGCTTTACATTTAAAAGATGGTCTGTTAGGTAAAACTGAGTCTCAACAAAATACAACTAAAGACAATTACACTCTAGTACTATACCTAGTAGGCAAAGGGAGTGGGAGACTAGGGGAAAAAACAGGAGCAATGAAACTACAGACCGTCTCTGTTGGGCCAAGACAAACTAGAGACAGGTATTGGCACCCTAACTGCTAAAAAGTTAAACAGGAGGTGCCAAAAGGCTGCACAGTGAGAGACACCATAAACAGCTCAAACTCTGGTACAGTAACTTATTACTAGGCCAATGAAAATTTTAAAATCAGAAGAAAAAATTGAGTCCTTATTCAAATAGTACTTGTTTTTATACAAATGCAGTGAAAAATACAAGTGGCCCACCAAGGCAAAAGTGCTTAGGGCTCATGAATGCCATAACATTGTCTTGCTTTTACCATTCTTCAAACATAAATTTTACACCAGAATTAAATAAATTTCTTTTCTAATGGGAAAGATAATCGTAACTAGGAGCAGTACATTTTGGGTACTCTTCAGTAAGCAATTCAAAAGCCTAATAATACTGCATAAAAAAGTTATGGCCTAATGTTCAAAAATATCCCTGAAATATGTAGGAATATATAAAAGATGGAGTCTGATTCTGAACAAAGATTTATTTTCTAATAAATGTTTAAAAGTCGAATGGTTCCCATAAATCTCAAAGAATAATCTACAAATTACCATTCCCTTTCTGAGCTGCTATACCTATTATAGAACTGAAACTACTGAACCCCAATCCAGCAGGAAAAGGATGCAAAGCCTACTCTGAATTATATTCAAATCCACGTGGTGAGATGTAGTTAATTATTTCACCGTCCATAATAGTTTCTGCATATTAAAAAATTTCATGTAGTAGTCAATTAAAGAAAGATCAACCCACTATTGAACCAGTAAAACACACAAATTGAAGGTTACTATGAAAGAAGTTCAGTCAAAAGCAGATGCTTAACACAGGGCTTTAATGTAATACCATTTAGTAATGCAACAATTTGAGAAAAGTGAAGAGTATTTTATGGATGAGAGAAACTGAGGAACACATCTGATGGAGTGGGCATTTTACAACAATGGGACAAATAACCAGCATGTAAAATCATAATGTAAGTGCCTTTTAAAGAGCTGAATACTGCTGCTGGTCATTCATTAATGTGTCAGACTTCTAATCAGAAGGCTGCACCTTCAACAAAGAGTGAAAAGAAAACCAAGAAATGACTTTTTGTTTTGTCTTTCTTTTTTTGGACAAGGGTTGCTAAATTACCCTTGGAAAGGCAAATGAACAGTCTACTGATTTATACTTGTTATTCCACAGCTCAGCCGGAAGAAACCGTAATGTCAATGGAGGGTAAAGAAGGCAGATTTCTGGAAATGCAATGATCCCACACACTTGCTTCAAGGAGAAACCTGCAGACATATTTTCAGGTCTTGCTAAGTAACTGTTTATTTGCACTCAATACATTTGGGAAAGTCTGCTACATAGCTAAGGTCACTGTGACCACAGAACAACAGATGAAAAGGATAAAGCACTGAACAGTAAGAAAAATGCATCCCACCCTCATAAGAATTTAAGTGAACCAGTAAAAAAACTGAAGATAAACAAAATAAACAGATACAGCCTTCATCTTTTATGAATATACTTCCTCCCCAATATCTCCCCAATATAAACACTCTGGAGTGTTTATATATTCAGTGCAAGGAACAGTATCATCGGTACATTTGAAACACCTCTGAAGAAACAATAAAGCTAAAAAAAAATCTAATTCTGAATACATTTCAGTGTGGTGTAATAATGATGTTATTACACTATAGCGATGGGGGAGAGGCTCTGATAGCACCCATCTGCATTCCACATGAAAAAACAAACCTAAGATCATTTCTTTAAAATTATGCAAGCCACATACTTAAAAAAAGTTTTGAACAGGACTGCTTTATCATGTAATTTAAGACAGAACTGTTACATGAACTGCAAATAAAGACTTAAAAGATTTAGCAGCTACAAAAAATCAGAAAACTCATGCTAAAAGTCACTTCTCCATAAATACTTTTAGCCTGTGTTCAATTACAGTCAATTCTGAATTGGCTTGCCTCTGGATTAGACTTCTAAAGTCTTTACACGGAGTAAAAGAAATAGTAAAGATGAAGGAGACTATTCTATCGTGTACTTTGACCCTGGAAAGGTGTGGGTCTGCTTAATAAAGGAAGAAACATACACATAATCACAGTAAAGCTTAACACTATGCAGAGCTCATAAGCATTTTCAGCAACGGACTGCAAGCTGTGCTGTGAAGACAATGCATAGCAGAGAAGAAAGCTGGGAATTTGGGGAAATTGAGAAGGTAAAACAGTGTCAACACAGTGGAAGATGTGATGAAAACATCTGCATCTACTCTGGTAGCGTTCCTTAAGAAGCCACCTGCTTGAGAAGGCTGGAGCCCAGACACTCCCAGGGTGTGAAGAATGAATGCCCGAGCGCCACATTATGCCACCTCCTCCACTAGCTGCAAAGCTGTCTGGGAACTGAGCTGTTCCAAAGGCAAAAGAACACACATACTTCATGGCCTAACCAACATCAAGTGAAAAGTTTTTTTCTTTTTGTATGTCTATTTTTAATACAATTTTAACAGAACCTTTATATAAATTTGGGCTTCCATCCAATCACTCTCCTCAATTTCCTTAGGAGGAATTGAATAATGGAAGCAAGCAAAACAAGATTTTAACCACAAATGACTGCACTTTAAACATGATTATCAATTTTAAGGGACAAAGACATGTGAATGTTTTGTAATACCAAACTTAAAAAACAAAATCAGTTACTTCAAATTCAGCCCCCTAGCATTTTTAAAGGTTGGTGTTATTTCTGCATGGACAGATTAACATATTAAATTAAGCCAAGATTTTTAAAGACTGACAAAGTTCTATCACTCTATTTTAAAAAACAAAGATGTTTAAAAACAAAAAAATACAAGTTAGTTGCTTCATGTTACATTTCACAACCATTACGTTAAATGCTTTCTTTCTACAGAAACAGGGTCCTTTATGTCACAACTGCAATTATTTACTGCTAGATGTTTAAAATTACACGGGCTAGTGTTCAGCTGGAACCTGTTGATGATGACTCTGAAGGTTTTCTGAGTTTCAACCTAAGATGTGCCAGGTCCTCTCCTAGGACCCACACTTTGCAGGGGAAGGGCAGGGAGAGGAAATCACAGATCAAGTTCTTAAGATTGTTTCACTCTCTTCGCGGCTTTCTGTTTCTTGGTGATCTGTTCAAAATTTCATCCTCCTGTTGGTTGAAAAAACACGAAATTCACTATAATTAGCATATTTTTTTAAAAAGTAAAAGTTCACCAAGTTTTCAAATGAGCCAGGCTGAGTATAACCCATCTGAGGAAAAACAGGAAAAGAAAAATGATTAGAAGAAAATGCATCAGAAACAATGTTGGCTCAAAGGTGGTGGGATTGTATGTGTTCTAATTCAGTCTTTGTTTTCTAAATCTAACCTATAAGCACTTTCTTTAAAAAGGACCAGACACCAGGCTTTCACATGTCATCCTGCTTAATCCTGAATAATCTACTGGCCTGTGGACACATTAGTCTCACTTTGAGGCTAAGAAAGCCTCAAAGATTCATGAGGACTAAAGGCTATCAAAGCTGAGTCCCATATAAAACTCAAGACTACAAACCCAGTGCTCTTTCTACTCTACACACACTTATTGTGTGAGGAAGTTTGGGGAATATAAAAACAGACTGGTCCCTACCTGAAAGAACTCTGCATTCTAGTTGAGACAGAATACGTCCACTGAAAATATAAATAGCATGGACCTTTATCAATAGAAAGGCAGTTGTGGTAGCTGTAAATGGAAACTGGGTAGTTTCCAGAAAGGATCAGAATGAAACAGCAGTGCTTAGAAAAGGG
>NW_006792345.1:173761-182963 GCF_000442215.2 Lipotes vexillifer | reverse complement strand
CTTTCCCTCATACCTCATATCCAATCCACCAGAAAAATCCAGATCAGAAGCTCACATCCTTCTCTCCCATCACCCTGCTCTGAGCCACCATATCTTGCCTGGATTATTACAGTAATCTCCTAACTAGGCTCCCTGATTCTCCCTGGTCTGTGAAAAACATAGCAGCCAGAGTAATCAGATCTGATCACTCCTTTGCCTCAAAGCCTACAATGGCTGCCCATTTCACTAAGAGGAAAAGCCAAGCCCCTACAACAGCCTAGGAGGCCTCACCTAATCTGGAGCCTTCCCCATGTTCCTGTTCTCCACCCTCTTAATCTACTGACCGTACTGGCTGGCCATCTAGACTACCACTTCAGGCCCTTGTACCGGCTGTTCTCTGCCAGGAATGCTCTTCCCATGGACATCTCCATGGCAAAGTCCTTTATCTCTTTCAAGTCTTTGCTCAAATGTCACCTCTCCACTGAGGCCTACCTACCATCTTTTAACATTACATACAACCCACCCCGCTTCCAGTATTTCCAATACCTTTTCCTGTACAACTTTTATTTTTCATAGCCCATTGCTTTTTAACATACTGTTCTCATTTACTTCCTTATAACGTCTACTGCTTACTCTCTGTTTCCTTCCACTAGAATTTAAGTTCCCCAGATGTAGCGTATCTTTGTCTGTCTTGTTCACTAACAACGCCTGGCACACAATGGGTACTCCACAAATATTTATTGAATGAATGAAAGAATGACTCCATCAGCAAGAGGGACAAAAATTTTAGAATGCAGTGATTTGTCCAATTAATATTTTTAAGGGCACAGTGAGGAGAGGTAGATGATGACACAGAACTGTAAAATAATAACCTGAAGTTGCCATCTTAGGAAGCATTTTGTTAGTCTTTCCTTACCTTCTATTTATTACAGAAAACCATTTTCAGCACAGAAAATACTTTTGAGATTCAGATGTAATTTGAAATTTAATTTTTTAGTGCTAAGAATTCCACTTTTACAAAATTGGCTGTAATGGAATTTTTACTGCCACAGCCATTGAAAATTACCCTATGAAAATACTCTCTACTTAAATGTACCTTCACTGAGTTGCTTGAAACATTAAGATATACTCTCCCCCTTTCTATTACCTCTGCTTTAGGTTTCCTATCTTCCTCCTCTTGACTGACAGTGCCACCATCTTCTTCAACATCGCTTTTTTGCTTCTCTTCTAAGACAGAAGACAAAGTAAAACAACTGAGCAAAATCTTATACTTGTTTTTGGTAACTAGAAAATCAGCATTAGAACACACCTCTAGAGTCTGAAACAATCTTGACAGTAACTTGCTTATAAGGGTTTGAAACGTCTTCTTAGGATCTTGGTTTAAAGCAGATATTTTGGGGTCTACTTCTTACCAAGTTTTTCTTCACCTTCCTCCTCCTCATCTCCCTTTTCCTTTTCCTCTTCCTTTTCTTCTTCGTCCTCCTTCACATCTGGTTGAGGAGCATCAGTCTTCTTGTATTCCACAGGACTGGCCTGTTTCTGAAATATTCCCCCAAAGCATGACAGTTTTGTTCACATTTTATGTATTACGTTACCACATAATTACCAAAGGCCTATGAGCAAAGTTCTGTACAAAGGCTATATGCTGGGGTAGATACAAAGAAATGAATAAGATGGAATTCCTGCTCGAGAGCTTCCTCTTCACTGAGCATGTGAATGGTTCAAGGTAGAAGAACAGTAGAAGCAAATGGGTCAGGCAGGAATGTGCAAGTCTAACTAGTCAAAGGTGACTGAGGTACAGATATGCAGAATAGTGGGGGGGGGGGGAAGGCTGGAAAGGAAGATTGGGGATCAGGTTACAAAACATCTTGAATGCAAGGTGAAGCATAATCCTCATTTAGTAGAAGTAGAGGGTCTAAACAAAATTTTCCTTTTTTTGATTGCACATAACAAAGGCTAAAGAATAAGGCTGTATCAGCCCTACGTGTGTTTTGCGGGGGAAGGGAGGGTAGGGATGCTGAGGGAGAAATCAAAGACTGAATTATAAAGTATACGAATAGAAACAGCTATGCCAGAAGGAAAAGCTAGTTTGTGCCCAGATGGCTCAGTTTTATATCTCTAAGTTGTTGTTTTTTTTCTTTCAGAAAGCTTCTGCCAAATGTGAAGGAGAGTAATATAGTAGGCTAATACTATTAGAAACCGGGGGGCTAACAATCCTACTTCCATCTGGGCACAATAAATGGCCACTGAAAGTAGTGAACAGGGTTTCAGAAGTCAACACCAAATGTGGCCCAGTCACTACTGAGCTGCTACAAAGAAAAACCTGAGGCAATGTATCTTAGTTATTTTTAACAATATAAGAGTGAATCAAAATAAAAAAACAAAGCAAAAACAAACCAACAACAACTCATACCTTTCCAGAACAGCAGAAAAGAATGACAAGAAATACAGGCAGAGCTACAGTCAAAATGTAGACCACCCAGAGCCATGGGCGCTCCTCGGCTGCCTCGATCATCTGCCCCACTACACCTGGCTGAAAAACAAGACAGGACTCATTTCAAGTTTTGGCTTTTGACACTAAATATAGGCTGTACTGTCCCACTGTTCAATTACCGCATGGCACTACTCAGGCACCTTTTTCAGAGGATTCAAGCCTAGATGTTCACACAATGTAAAAAGGAAACAAGAGAAAATTTTCGATTTTCCTGCTCTCTTTATCATCAAGGGGATTTCCCCTTCCTAGGTGTGAAAGCTGGCTTCTTAATCACCTACAAAGGTTTCCTTAACCTCAGGGACCAGTGAATGAAGAATTTCTTGATCTCAATGTCTCTCCAATTCCCATCTTGGCCTTATGACCAATTATGTGAAAATTCCATTTATTGGGTAAACCAAGATTCAGTATTTAAGAATGCATTAACATATACCCTAAATGGCAAATTTTGTTAAATATCTTAAAAAAAAATTTTTTTTAATTGGAGTATAGTTGATTTACAATGTTGTGTTAGTTTCTGCTGTACAGCAAAGTGAGTTAATTATACATATATCCACTCTTTTTAGAGTCTATTCCCATATAGGTCATTACAGAATAGAATTGAATAGTTTCCTGTGCAATACAGTAGGTTCTTTTTAGATATCTATTTTATACATAGTAGTGTGTATATGTCAATCCCTGTTAAATGTATCTTAACACAATTAAAAAAAAAATTACCCTACACATACCACAAATACAGACTCCAAAGCCATTATATTGGCCTAATGAAATCATGTCCAAAGCCCCAGTATTTTGTCTTTAGCAGACAAAGGTCACACTTTCTATGCCAACATCCCCCAAAAAGGGAAAAGACAAATCTTAGAAGATAGCTTTTCACAAAAGAAGCAATTAGTTACCTGTAATAAAAGACATAAATGCACAATAAACAAGCAAGCACAAACCTCAGCAGCCCCATCCGCAGCTTTCTTCAGACCCCATCCATCATTGGCCCAATCATCAACTACTCTTCGATCACCAGAAACAATAAAGTTGTCAAAAAAAATGTCTGAGGTCATAGACCACAGTTCTAAACCAATAGCACTAAAAGGAGTCATCTTGAAAGGCTCCAGATCTTCAAAGAAATCTGGATTTGGTATTTTCCGGGGTTTCCAGATTCCCTAGAGAAAAATATTTTAAAAAATCATTTCAGATAATGATCACCACAAATTTATGGTGAACCTAAATAAGAATTAAGATGAATTCTGCATTACCTGCGAGTTAAGTGCTGACTTTGTAAAACTTAAGTAACAGGAAGAAAACAATAAATGCCACTGATGCCTCTAAGACATCTGGACTCCAATTACTTTCAATTTCATCCATGACCTTGATCCAAACACCTTGCTCTACCTGGCACATTCCAACAGCCTCCACTCTTATCAACTAACTGCTGGTAGGAGTGGGAGCATAAATCAGTACAGACTCCTTCAGTGGTGATTTAAAATGTACACAATCTTCAACCAGATATTTCACCTCAGATAACTACCTAGAGAAATAGTTACCACATATACTCAGACATTTACAAGGAAAATTACTGCAGTAAGGACTCTAAAAGCAAAAATGGCAATTCACCTAAATGGCCATCAACAAAACAGCTAAAGCGCAATTTTTAACTTATCTTATTGATTGCACAAGTACATTTAACCACCAGGGAAGTCCAAGGCAAACTTTTTAATTATTAAAGAAAACATGGTAAAGTTCCCTATAACCTGGAAGAGAAGACAACTTTCCTATAACTCAAATCCAGAAGTAATAAGGGAAAAGACTGATACATTTAACTATGTAAGAATAAAAAATTAAAAAAAAATTCCTACAAAGTAAAAACACAGATGACAAACAAAAACAAACAAATAAACAAAGGGAACTGGTATTACAACTAAAAGGTTAATATATAAAGAACTGATACAGAGAAGAAAAAGGCCAACAATCAAAAGACAACAAATATGAACAGAGACGTCTCAGAAAGAGAGAAGCAAATGGCCGTAAAATATGTGAAATAACGCAAGAAAAAAAAAAAAAAAACAAAAAAAAACAGTAAAGTATATACATAGTAGATACACAGATACAGACCTACACTTTACATTTTGAAGTGTGACAGAGTAGAAATTAATGATTTTAAATAATTTGACTAGAACAGAAACAGAAGTGAGACCAGGGTCTGAGTTGTTAACATTTCCATAGTAAACTTAAAGCTTTAAAATATCACCACCTGTATTACCATCTCATTTGAGCCTCGCAGTCTTTTTATAGTTGAAGATACTGAGGTCAAGCAATGACTGACTTGTGTTCCCTGACTTGTGGTCAGGGAACCAACTCCCATCATAATCCTCTATCCGCCCTACCACAGAGATTGCCAAGTTGGATCCACATGGCAGCAGGGTGCCCAAACCACAAGTTTTCCATTTTTTGTTTGCTTTTAAACACAAGTTACAAAGCAATTATGAAAGTTCTTTCTAGTTTCTAGGTTTACCTTTTCAACACTTAACACATAAGTTTTCTCTCAATTTTGAAGTTAACTTTGTTTTCAATTCAATAGTTTGAATACAGGGGATCAACCTGGCAGCCTCACTATAGACAAAACTTCTATCTGAACACAAAGAGATCTATGAAACCACAGAGAGGTACAAACCTGGTAGTTAGGATTGTCAATCATGGGCGGCTTCCATTTGCCCTTATAATTAGGGTTGTCAATCATAGGTCGCTGCCAGACACCACACCCAGGAGCCGACTCACACTTAGGGTTGGCAATCTGAGGAGCCTCCCATTCTCCATCCATATCTTCATCCCTGTGGAGATACAAACAAACTACAAATGGGTTCTGTGATGCAGGACTGTGAAAAGCTGCCCCAGGGCTTCCCTGAAATCCTGCAGAAATACTTTCACAATGTCGTCCTACAGAGCATCATCTTGTTTCCACATTTCCAGTAGTAAGGGTTTTTCATGAGAGATGCGTTTAAAAAAAGAGATGAAAATGTAATCAATTTAGTTTGTTGAGCTCTACACTTAAATTTGAGCAATTAGCTGTATTTAAGTATTAACTTTTACTTCAATAAAAAAGCAGGCAATTTCAAAAGTTAACTAAAGCTCATACCAATCCTCTGGCTTCTCTGCATCTGGATCAGGTACATATTCAGGCTCATCATCTAACCAGCCTTCAGGCTTTGTGGCTTCTTCATCTGGAATCTTAGCAGGGGCATCTTCATCCCTTAAACACAAAAGAAAAAGCCAATTACTGACAACATTGGCCAGAGAATCACAATGTGGTCCTACTTTGTGAATATTAAACAGGGCAATCTAAAAATATGTAGGCCTTACTTAATCAAAAAACTTAAAATAGTTCCTCCTATAAATATCTAAAATCATATACAAGGGCCTAGTATGCAGAATTTATAAAGAACTCTTACAACCTAATAATAAAAAGACAACTCAATTTAAAAACCAGCAAAGGACTGAATAGACATTTCTTCAGACATAGAAATGCCCAATAAGCACATGAAAATATGTTCAACATCATTAGCTTTCAGAGAAATGCAAATCAAAACCACAATAAGATACCACTTCATACCCAGTAGGATGGCCATAATAAAAAAACTGATAAAACAAAGTATTGGCAAGGATGTGGAGAAAATGAAACCCTCATACATTGATTGTGAGCAAGTAAAATGGTACAGCCACTTTGGAAAACAGTTTGGCAGTCCCTCAAAAAGTTAAACATCATTACCATATGACCCAACAATTCCACTCCTAGGAATATACCCAAGAGAAATGAAAATGCATATTCACCCAAAAACCTATACATGAATGTTCATAGCAGCATTATTCATAACCATAGCCAAAAAAGGGAAACACCCTAAATGTCAATCAAATAAGGAATGGATAAATAAAATGTGGTATTATCCACACAATGGAACAGTCTTCAGTCATAAAAAGGAATGAAGTACTAATCCATGCTTCAACATGGATGAGTCTTAAAAACATTATGCTGAGCAAAAGAAGCTAGACACAAAGGACCACATATTATTCTATATCCAGAATGGGCAAATCCACAGAGACAGAAGGCAGGTTAGTGGTTGCCAGGGGCTGGTGGAAGGGAGAAATACGGAGTAACTGCTTCATGGGTATGGGCTTCTTTTTGGGTGATAAAAATGTTCTGGAATTAGACAGTGGTGATGGTTGCACAACACTGTGAACATACTGTAAAACCACTGAACTGTACACTTTAAAGGGTGGATTTTAGCATGTGAATTATGACTCAAACAGTTACTCTTAAAAGTTCTTCAAGAAGTACCTAATTTCAAAGCTTTATGCAGTTATTGTTAGAGCCACTTTAGCTGGTAAGCAGAGACATCTTCTATTCTTGGTCAGGATTATGCTTGTTTTTGAACTTTGCTAGTTTAAAATTGTGTGAGAACTTAAACTTGTATATCATTCAGCTGATCTTTCAAGCTGAACATTCACTTCTCCACCCCCAAAATAAAACAGCTAGTTAAGGAATACAATACTGAACAAGGCTGAGTCAAAATCGAATGTTCACCAAATATACAAATAAACTCACCCACTACACCAGTGCAGCATAAAAGTATCAACTAGAATTTAACTGTGAAGCCTAAGACGATACTTACAAGTGGAAGATCAGTTTTATCACTTCTCTTTGTTCACTTCCTGACATTTCCAAAAGTCACCACACCAGAGTTCAAAGATGGTCCATACAAGAGTACAACCCACCTGTTTTCTTTTCTTACCACTCTCCAATTTGCACCTTATGTAAAAGGCTACTCAATTTCCCTCACATGTGTTAAGCTCACTCCTATTCCTCTACTTTTGCACATGATATTCTCCTTCAACCAGGGAATACCATTTCCCATCTTCACCAGTTAGTTAACTCTTGCCCACTTTCAGTTCTCAATTTGATTTGCCCAACTCCAAGAAACTACTGAAGTTAGGTATACCTGGTGCTCTGGTCACAAGTAACACATATCAGACCATTCACCCCATGCATGCCAACTTCAAGTGCCTGTCTCACAACTAGACTGGGAGTTGTGTAGGCAGCTGGTGTGCTTGTGGTTTTGTATTCCAGTGCTCAATACAGAGCAGAGATCTCCTATTGTTTAAATAGGAAAAAGGTTATTTTTCAAATTAAAATTTAAAATTTTAGGACTCCAGCTTTAAATGTGAATTCATAGAAGCATTGGAAAGGCCAGGCCGAAAGACCCGAGGTTCTGCCACAAACCAACCGTGTCACCACAGGCAAACTCTATCATCAGTTTCAGCATTTGGTGGCTTGTAAAATGGTATGAGGCAGCCCAGATGATCACGATGGCCCTAGTAATCACTAGGTGGTCACTACTATTTTCAGCTATAGTAGTCTACATTTTTCCTAACATTTAGACTGCATCACAGATTATCCAAATTATCAGATTTCAACCACCATTCAATTGTTCAAGCCAAATGGAATGTATGAAATGCTCCACTGCATTCAAAGACAGGTCCCAAAGACTCACCAGTCATCTGGCTTGACAGCATCAGGATCTGGTATTTTTGGTCTTTCATCCCAATCTTCAGGCTTCCGGTCTTCTGGGTCCTCAATTTCACGTGAAGGATTTACAGGAGGAGTCATGTCATTTAACAGATTCCCACTGTTTACAACAGACTGGTCCACTAATATTTCAAAACTATTATCTGGATTCAAGACTGAAAAAAATTAAATGTGATTTAAAAAAGTTAATTAGCCACTCATTCCCAAGCTCTCTTTACCACAACACAAACAATCATATTTCTAACAGAAAGCAGAAGCATGGAGTAAAGACCTTGGGCGTTAGAACATGGTCATGGAGGCTTAGGCAAGTTAGCCCGCTTTTTCCTTATCTGTAAGTCATAAATGTTAGTTCTTCAGGTTTTTAGGAATTAAAACAAATGACAGGTAAAATTTTTACACACCAAAAGATTCCATGTATGAACATTAAAAGCATCAAAAAAACCCAAAGGTACATAAACTAATGCAATATTGGTTTGACACAAATGGTTACACACCAGTCAACAGGCAAATAAGTTTATTTATTATAACTGTCCCCCAACAGAAAAGGCCCATTTCCTCATTTTTTGAGTTGGTATTATCACTATGTTGCCCAAATTTCAAATTACACAAAATTTCAATTACATATGGTTTAGTAAACCACATGTCTACTCAGGATGTACTTTTGGAATCCAGTGAAGAATGCAAACATAATTTTAAATCCATAAAGGTATCTTAAGTGTGAATTATGCTAAAGCCTGGATCTTACATCTAAATGCCTAATAGGCAACTGACTAGGTCACAGCACATCCAGAGTACTATGGAAAATGACAGAGTACTATGCTGCTATCCTCAATGACAATGAAGGTTATCAATGTAATCAGTGATATCTACTCTCACAGAAAGATTCTCATGCTTTTGTGAAGAGAAAAAGTGAAATATAGCACACTTAACTTTTAATAAAAATTACATGTGTGTCTATACATATATACATGTTCATTCACATATAGCCAAATACATATCACAGTGTTGATATTTCAGATAATTTTAAATGTTTTCCTTTTGCTTTCTTTTTCCTTTTAAATTCCTATGCTGAATATATATTACTTTTGTTATAAAGAAGAAAGGTTATTGCATTCTTTAGGAAAAGAGGCATGTCTATATGTGATCTCAAATCAGCAGGA
>NW_006792345.1:169948-173674 GCF_000442215.2 Lipotes vexillifer | reverse complement strand
AGCAGGAAAAACTTCATTAAATAAAAAAACCCATTCCAATGTCCAAATGATTAAACTCAACTGTCTAGGTGTTGGAGCATCCAAACAAGTTCAACTAGAAGATACTTTGAAAAAAACTGTACACATATTTCTATTGTATGTCCTATGACTTAACATCCCATCAACAAGAAAATAAACAAAGGGAGGAAATGAAGGGTGAGGATCAAGCAAAGAAACTCTTTATGAGACATACAAGCTTATTCTTAAAATTGTTTCAAACCCTAGCTCTCAATTCAACCTAAGGAAGAGACGTTTTAGTGCTGAGAAATTAAGTTCTTCTCACAACTAAGATATTAAGTCAACAGAGGTTCTTATTTGTTGGCTTACAATCTTTAAATTAAATGGATGATAAATGTGTAGTGCCATAAAACCCAAAATTTATTAATAGTTTTTCTTACTTAATGTATAAAGATGTGTTTTCTTATCAGTAAAATAGGTCTTCAGATCTGCATCTGGCCTCTTAGCATGCTTTTCTTCATATACACCCGTTTTGGGGTTTTTGTGGCGAAAGATGAAGTGCAATTTATAGTCCTCTCCACATTTATCTGGACCAAACATAATCGTGTAAGGGGTCTTGTCGTGGAACTGATCCTTCAGAGACAAAAATGGATTAAGTAACTCAGTGTTGAAAAGCAACCTTTCAAAAGTGTGATATGTCCTCATAAAATCCCAAATAGTGTCCTATTAAAGGAAAAGTTTATTCATTTATGAGGTTTGTACAGATACCAGTGAAAAGGAATAACCAGAAATTACCGGGAAATTTTACATGAGAATGTATGAAAGTGCTTAAAAACACAAGATAATGCATATACCTAGATAGTTATTGCTTCTTTCATAAAACAAAGAAATAAGTTTGCTAAAACTAAAAATTACACAGGACAGAAACCAAGGATAAAACAAAACAGCTTTGAAATTTACATTTCAAATAAAAAGCACAGAAATGTCAAAGTCAGTATTTCCAACCTCCAAAATATTTCAACAACAGGAGAAACGGCCTTATTTTCACAGGTCTTAGAAAATGTTCTTTCCTTTTCTCTGAGATTCTGAAAAGGTAACTGTGGGAGGCCACATAAAGAAATAGGAAGTACCTACCAGGTTGAGCTCTGGGGTTTTGGAAAGTAGTTTCACATAGGCACCACCACATTCTATTCCATTTTGGAAATTAACCTCATACCTAATTTCAGAGAGAAAGGCAGAGACCATACGGCATTTTGAAAGATCAAATTTCTTAATTTATTTCCCTTTCCCCCACTTTGGTCACATGTTTTATCACAAGTCACATGTGAAGATTCCATCTTCTATTGTTATACTTACCCAATCCCCCAAAATTAAATAAGTAAAAGAAAATTAAATCTTAATGCAGATTCCCAGTAAATACTGTTTGCAAAATCCAGAAGTTCATTTGCTATCAGTAGGAAAAATAGCTGATTTATTTCAAAATAATTTACTGGGCATGAAAAAAATGTTACATTACAGGATGCTTAAATATATACTAAAATTCCTACTGTAGCATGTAATTATTCTCATAATTTTTTTTTACACAGAGTAATAGTTTTATAATATAATGTCTTCACTCTTCCTAGAAAGGGTCTATCAAGCAAGTGTTTCACTCACTGAATAATAAGAGGCTTGGTATCAAAGATGAAGGGCTTGTTCAGTTTAGCAGAGATAGCATGATGCTTGGCTCGAGACATCAATACAAGTCCTTTATCGCCTGGAAGTTTTGTTTCCTTCATTTCATCTACCTCCCATTTTCCTGCAAGACAACAAAAAAGGTCCCACTCCCTAATTACACCTCTGAAGATCCTGAAATCGTAACAAACAAAACTCCAAGTTGTGCAAATCCATCATACTGACAAATGTTTAACATGTTCCATTTACCTCTGAGAGCTGGTCTATTAATATTAAACACACGTAATTGACAAATATTAGGATATTAGGATATAGGTTTTTAAAAACCTATAGCACATTTATTCTACCAATGCCTAGAAAAGACCTTCCATTTCCAAAATACAGCACCATGAGTAATAAAATCTCCTTCCGTTTTATGGTGTAAAAATAAACATTAAACAGGTCTAACCCTATAAAATATAATGGAACACACAAAGAAAGCAAACTTCCAGTGAAAAATCTTAAAATGTATACATACTCTTCTTTTTTTTCCCCGGTACACGGGCCTCTCACTGTTGTGGCCTCTCCCATTGCGGAGCACAGGCTCCGGATGCGCAGGCTCAGCGGCCATGGCTCAGGAGCCCAGCCGCTCCGCAGCATGTGGGATCTTCCCAGACCGGGGCATGAACCCATGTCCCCTGCATCGGCAGGCGGACTCTCAACCACTGCGCCACCAGGGAAGCCCTATACATACTCCTTTTAAACTAGTCTTGAGAGATACTATGGAAATACATCAAACCTCAATCTGCTATTATATCCAAATCAAATGCACTCTCACCATCATATTTGGCAATTTCGTCATCAGTGTCATCTTTCTTGGCTTTGGATAAAATCCACCTGTAATTAAGACATACCCCTAAATTAAGATTCAAATTATAGTTGGCCTGTAAAAAGAAACAATGTAAACAATAATAAAAATAGGAACTATCCAGCTCTTCTTAGCCTACCTAACCACTCTACTTTCAACTTTTAAATATGTCATTCAAGTAGTGATAATATATTGTACTCAACTCAAAAATCTGTAAGAAAAAGTACCAAACCCATGAAATAATTTCACCTTTTAAGACTCAAGAGAAAACAAACAACTTTCTCAAAGAACAAAATACAGGGTGAAGGGAAAAGAAATGGAAGCAAGAACCACATGTTCTAAAACACTATTTTACTAAAAGGGATGAAAGATATAAAATAGTTAGACATTTCACTATATAAAATAATATCCAAAAAGGAATACACTATTCCATCTTATTTATATGATGTCTGCCTCTAAGATTTTTTTCCCCTAAGAAACACTTACCCTGACAGAGTTCCTCTGTCAAAGCAATCAGCAAAATACACTTCCCCTGTTGGAACTGGAGCTTTGTAGGTGACCTGTGTTAAATATAAAAATGAATTAAGAATTGAAATATTCAGCAACACTCCTTTCTCAGTAGGATCTATTCTCTTGATTTGCTTTCAAACTTTCATAGCTGGCCCTCGAATTCAATCCACATAACTTATCTTTGGGACAATATAACAAAGCCTGACTGAGAGATCAATAACAATTTTAGCAAATTTTGCTTTCCCTGTGATAAGGATCCAAAATTTACCTTCATCCTTTGGTTATCTCAAGAGGCAAAATGAATAGATTCAAAGACCACTTCAAACCTTTGGAGATGGAGGAGTGCTGGTATCTGCTTTCGGTTTTGAGTCTTCTACCTCTTCAATGACATCATCAAGGTCATCCTCAATGTCAATCACATCATCTTCATGTCCATCATGAGCCTGAACAAGAGCAGTTCCAAGGACCAGTAACACACACAGCAACCACTTCCCTTCCATGATCTAAATATAAAAAAGGGTACAGTTAAATGCATCACCTCCTTTTAAAAAACTTTTGTAAGACCACTAACCCCTCTCTTATTTATTTGTTTCTGTTTTTTTTCTTTGCGGTACTCAGACCTCTCACTGTTGTGGCCTCTCCCATTGTGGAGCACAGGCTCCGGATGCGCAGGCTCAGCGGCCATGGCTCAGGAGCCC
>NW_006792345.1:162332-169925 GCF_000442215.2 Lipotes vexillifer | reverse complement strand
TCTTCCCGGACCGGGGCACAACCCCGTGTCCCCTGCATTGGCAGGCGGACTCTCAACCACTGCGGCACCAGGGAAGCCCTAACCCCTCTCTTATTGAAAATTAAGGCTTTCAAATCAGAACTTCATTGTATTTCATTTTACAGATAAAGAAAGTGAATCCAGAATGATAAAGCGGTTTTCCTAAAATCAGTTAGTTAAAAGATTCAATTTCAATAAAAATTTCAAAATAAAATTCAAACATAAACAGGTGTCCCCATATAGAATATCATGTTGGCTACACAAATTTAGGGTGTTCAGATACAATTTCAAACTAAATTCCTGCATTTGTAAAGAGCTCTACAATGGACAAAGCCCCTTTTACAGGTTAGTTTAAATGAGTTAAAACATTACAATGAAGTAACAGAAGAGCTAACTAGCCTCATATTAAACAATTTAGATGCTGCTGCTCTTGTCCAAAGACCATCAAGTGTAGATATGGTTTTAAATTAGTGTTTTAAGACTCATCAAAAAAATATATTAAACCACAGACCAGCTATCTTTACCTCTTATTTTCTAAGCCTGTAAGTGCCTTATGTATTGTATTAGTCTGTCATGGATGGTAGTCGGTCCTTTTCCCAAAACCGCAGACCTAAAGATATAAAAACTGAGCCACATGGATGCACAACAAGATTTGGTAGTAGGTAGTATAGAGTTTCAATTCTCCAAGACGAAAAGAGTTCTCTCTGGAGATGGATGGAGGTGAAAGCTGCACAACAATGAGAATGTACTTAATGGCACTGAACTTAATAATGGTTAATATGGTAAGCCTTATGATATGCGTTTTTACTACAGTAAAAAAGATTTTAGGGGCTTCCCTAGTGGCGCAGTAGTTAAGTATCCGCCTGCCAATGCAGGAGACACGGGTTTGAGCCTTGGTCCAGGAAGATCCCACACGCCACGGAGGAACTAAGCCTGTGAGCCACAACTACTGAGCCTGCACTCTAGAGCCCGTGAGCCACAACTACTGAGCCTGTGTGCCACAACTACTGAAGCCCACGCACCTAGAGCCCGTGTTCTTCAACAAGAGAAGCCACTGCAATGAGAAGCCCACGCACTGCAACGAAGAGTAGCCCCTGCTTGCCGCAACTAGAGAAAGCCCACGCACAGCAACGAAGACCCAACACTGCCAAAAATAAATAAAATAAAATAAATTTTTTTTAATTAAAAAAAAGAATAGCTTAATTTTTTTTTTTGGTGTCTTGTAAATCAACTTATTCCAATGCTGAATTTGATGCCTAATTCCTTATAAACTCTATAATCCTTTAAAGTGAGTAACAGTATGTAGAACTAGATTTTCACATATCATTTGGTGGTATTTCTTTTATTTACATATCTTGGGTACTGTTTTCACAAAATGAAAGAAGGTAAAGTTCACTGGATTCCTAAATGCTTAGCATTTAGGCAGTGCAGAAAAAAAAAGTGCTAAAAAAAAAGTGCTAAATAAAATCATTGATAATGTTTCCTAGGATTGGTATTAGTTTTTAGGAGAAACTCTCAATGTCAACATTCTGCTCTAGTTTCTAATATACTAGGAATATCAGTAATTTCATTTATTCACTGGAAAGGCCTCTATTCTCTACTATCAAAATAATATACAATGGCACAGCAACATTGCTTTGATTTACAACTACAAGGGATTCTCTAAAACTAAACAGGTTGATTCAACACTTTTATCTAAATCAACTCTATACAACTCCCAAGTCCTCACAGAAACAATGCTATAAATGGTAGCTGGGTTCCCAGAGATAAGCCACAAAACCAAATTAGCCCAAAACATAGCTAAAACAATATATGCATACAATTGTTAAAACTTTTTAAAAGACAAAATGTGGTAAGCCTAGTAGTAATTAAATGCAGCACAAAACCAGTGGATTAATCCGGACTAAGTACTGATGCTGGAACACCGCTGCTCAAGGAAAAGCTAATCAGGGAGATGAGCTAACTACTTACCTTTTAAAAAGGTAAGACTGATTTTTTTTTTTCTCAATAATTTTTAATTTGTTGATACATTGCTGTTGTGGGCTTAACTGTGCCCCCCTCCCCCCATTCACATGTTGAAGCCCTAACTCCCAATGTAATATTTGGAGATAGGACCTTTAGGGAAGTAATTAAGGTTAAAAGAGGTCATAAGGCTGGGGCCCTAATCCGATAGGCTTGTAATCTATATAAGATGAAGAGAGCCAGGAGTCCATGTGCACATAAGTCCATGTGAGAGGACACAACAAGATGGTGGCCCTCTGCAAGCCGAGGAGAAAGTCCACACCAGAAACCAACTCTGCCAATGCCCTGATCATGGACTTCCAGACTCCAGACTGTGAGAAAATAAATTTCTGTTGTTTAAGCCACCCAGCCTGTGGTACTGTTACGGCAGTCCAAGCAGACTAATACAACTGTCCTTAGGTTAAGCATAATTTTATATAAGGCAGTGCTTCTCAAACTTTAGCATGCATCAGGGGGCTTTTTTTTTTTTTTTCTTGCGTTATGCGGGCCTCTCACTGTTGTGGCCTCTCCCATTTGCGGAGCACAGGCTCCGGACGCGCAGGCTCAGTGGCCATGGCTCACGGACCCAGCCGCTCCGCGGCATGTGGGATCCTCCCGAAACGGGGCACGAACCCGCGTCTCCTGCATCGGCAGGCGGACTCTCAAGCACTGCGCCACCAGGGAAGCCCCATCAGGGGGCTTTTTAAAACAAATCACGGGCTTCCCTGGTGGCGCAGTGGTTAAGAATCTGCCTGCCGGGGGTGGGGTAGTGGTGGTGGTGGTGGTGGGATGAATTGGGAGATTGGGATGGACATATATACACTAATATGTATAAAATGGATAACTAATAAGAACCTGCTACATAAAAAAATAAATAAAATTCAAAAAGAGAAATCCGCCTGCCAATGCAAGGGACACGGGTTTGAGCCTTGGTCCAGGAATATCCTACATGCTGTGGAGCAACTAAGCCCATGCGCCACAACTATTGAGCCTGTGCTCTAGAGCCGACGAGCCACAACTACTGAGCCCACATACCACAACTACTGAAGCTCGCGCGCCTAGAGCCCTTGCTCCGCAAGATGAGAAGCCACCGCAATGAGAAGCCCATGCACTGCAATGAAGAGTAGCCCCCGCTCGCTACAACTAGAGAAAGCCTGCACGCAGCGACAAAGACCCAACACCACCAAAAATAAATAAAATAAATTTATTAAAAAAATTAAAAATAAATTAAAAAAATTGCTGATTCAGTAGATGTGGGCTGGGCCCAGTGGGCTAGGACTTCCCATTTCTAGCAAGTTCCAGGGGATGCAAAGGCTGCTAGCTCAGGAATCACACTTTGAGAACCACTGATTAGGGTTTATGAATAATCAATTTGTGCTTTGTTTTCCAGTTAAAAAAAGCACTTTCACATAGGCACACTGTTTCGCATAAACCTCCCTTGAAGTATTACTCTAATTTTACTTTACATATTAATAACAAAGACTCAGTAAAATAAAAATAACCCAATCATTTACTCATCACAACCAATTAAGAGTCAAAGAATTCATATCCCATATTTCTATTACGCTAGACAAAATGTAGCTGAATACTGAGGAGGTGTGATAGAGACAGGACAGGAAGACTAGTCAGTAAGGGTACTAAAGGGAGTGGTCTGGAATAGGGGGTTCAGGTAGGGTTTAGTGAGGGAAAGTGCAGCTGTAGAACAGCTAGCCCTGGTTGGTGAACCAAAGATCCTGGGAAAGGAGGCATCTGTGTGGGGGAGGCAGAATGACCCAATGAAAGGAAAACAGTTTTCAGGTAGCAGAAGGCTACCATCCCTGTCAGGAACAACAAAGGGATAGGGAGTCTCCAGCAAACTTCAGGAAATGCACTTTGCTCCACCACCGTTTCCCCTACACCCTGAGTTGCAGGACGCAGTTTTTCAGAAGTCTTAGGCACATATCTGTTAACTTTCGCATTATCCAGAGGAACCACTGGATAATAAAAAAAGTAAAGCTGTGGAGGAACCACTACTGCCAAACCATGGTAAACCGATTCTCATAGCTGTGCACTGATGATCCTAACTGATGCTAGTTTTACATATGCTATTTCAACATTTGTAATTTGCCAAGACTCCCGAGAAATTGCTACAGCAAACAGGTCTAGTCCCAAGAGGCACTATGAAGCCAGCCGAAACATTTCACATTTTGTTAAAGACCTGGTCACACTTACAAATAATTCAGGACAATATATTTTAAGGTGATCTTAATTCTCTGCTTCATTAATGAAAATCCAATATTACCAAGAAACAAAATCCACCCTCATTTCAACCCTCCTACCCACACTCCTTATAGCAAATGGAGTCCAAAAAGGATGTTGCACTATTACACTTTCCAGATGAAAACATAGGAGAAATTTTAAGTGATCTTGGGTTTGACAATGAGTTTTCAATACAACATCAAAAGCAAGATACATTATTTGCACAGTATATCTTTTCCAATTCTTTTACTTTCAACCTTTTTGTACCATTATGTTTTGTTTTTTAATAAATTTTTAAAAATTAAAAAAAAAGCAAGATACATGAAAGAAAAAATTGGATAAATTGAACTTTATTAAAATTTAAAACTTCAACTCTATGAAAGAAACTTAAGAGAATTAAAAAACAAAACAAGGTAGGAGAAATATTTGCAAAATACATATCTAATAATGAACTGGTTTCCAAAATGTACAAAGAACACAACTCAACAATAAGAAAACAGGGACTTCCCTGGTGGTCCAGAGGTTACGACTCCGTGCTCCCAGACTTCTCCGGTGGCGCAGTGGTTAAGGATCCGTCTGCCAATGTAGGGGACACGGGTTCAAGCCCTGGTCCAGGAAGATCCCACATGCCACAGAGCAACTAAGCCAGTGAGCCACAAGTACTGAGCCTGCGCTCTAGAGCCCGCAAGCCACAGCTACTGAAGCCCACACACTTAGAGCCCGTGCTCCTCAACAAGAGAAGGTACTACAAAGGCCGTGCACCACAACATGGAGTAGCCCCCCACTCACTGCAACTAGAGAAAGCCCACGTGCAGCAACAAAGATCCAACTCAGCCAAAAAAAAAAAAAAAAAAAAAAAACCCCGACCCGGGTCCCCCCCCCCCTTTAGCTCTGAAGGATGCCACCTCCATTCTCCCAGTGAAGGGTCCACGTCTGGGCCCCAGACATGAGGCCTGCTCTCCTCCTGCCTTTCCTTTCCTGTCTTACTTGCTAGTTCATCCTAGTTGGCTTGGGATGGGGTTGTGAGGAGTTGCCAGCACAAGTAACCCAAAGGCTTATGTTTTAATACCTGTATAGAGATAGGAGTTGAGTATTTGGAACTTCCTGAGGTAGGGAATTGGAACTGTGAAACCTATCCTGTACACACATGTTCACAATTAACCTAGGATCCTTGAAAGACTGCCCTCTAAATGGTACACCCAAAAAAAAAAAAAAAAAAAAAAAGACCCCATGCTCCCAATGCAGGGGGCCCCAGGTTCGATTCCTGGTCAGGGGACTAGATCCCACACACCACGACTAGGAGTCCGCATGATGCAACTAAAGATCCCGCATGTCACAACTAATACCCACAGCCAAATAAATTAAAAAATAAATATTTTTTAAAAATAAGAAAACCACTCAATTATAAAATGGCCAAAAGATCTGAACAGATACCTCACCAAAGAAGATATTCAGATGGCATATGAAAAGATCAAACATCATTTGCCATTAAATGACTGCAAATTAAAACAACAATGAGGGCCTTCCCTGGTGGCGCAGTGGTTAAGAGTTTGCCTGCCCATGCAGGGGACATGGGTTCAATCCCTGGTCCAGGAAGATCCCACATCCCGCAGAGCAACTAAGCCCATGCGCCACAACTACTGAGCCTGTGCTCTAGAGCCCTTGAGCCACAGCTACTGAACCCGCGTGCCACAACTACTGAAGCCCGCAAGCCTAGAGCCCGTGCTCTGAAACAAGAGAAGCCACCGCAATAAGAAGCCCGCACACCGCAATGAAGAATAATCCCCACTCGCCGCAACTAGAGAAAGCCCGCACGCAGCAATGAAGACCCAACACAGCCAAAGATAAATTTTAAAAAATAAATAAAATAAAACAAAACAATGAGATACTACTATACACCTATTAGCATGGCTAAGATTAAAAAAACTGGCAAGGATGTGAAGTAATGGGAACTCTCATTTCACTGCTGGTGAAAATCCAAAATAGTACAGCCACTCTGGAACATAGTTTGGCAATTTCTTACAAAGCTAACTATAGACTTACCACAGGATTCAGCAATCATGCTCACAGGTACTTGCCCAACTGATCTGAAAGCTTACGAATGCACAAAAACTCGCACACAAATGTTTATAGAAGCTTTATCCATAAGCACCCAAAACTTGAAGAAACCAAAATGTTCTTCAGTAGGGGAATGAATAAACCAACTGTAGTACACCCATACAATGGAATATTGTTCAGAAATTAAAAGATGAGCTATCTAAAATGAATCACTTTGCCATACAGCAGAAATTAACACAACATTGTAAATAAACTATAAACTATACTTCAATTAAAAAAAAAGAGCTATCAAGCCAAAAACAGACTTGGATGAATCTTTAATACCTATTGCTAAGTGAAAGAAGCCAGTCTGAAAAGGCGACATGCTATAGAATTCCAATTAGATCACATTCTGAAAAAGGCAAAACTCTAGATACCAAAAAAAAAAAAAAAAGTCAGTGGTCGTCAGAGGTTTAGGGGAGGGGGTCAGGTTGAATAGGTAAGCACAGGGGACTTTCTTAGGCAGTGAAACCATTCTGTTATGATGCCATAATTATGGATACATGACACTATCCATCTTTCAAATCCCATGAAACTTTATAGCACAAAGAATGAATCTTCATGTATGAAAACAATTTTTAATATATTTTTAAAAACTTATTTTATTTATTTATTTTTGGCTACATTGGACCTTTGTTGCTGCACGCAGGCTTTCTCTAGTTGCGGTGAGGGAGGTTACTCTTTGTTGCAGTGCGCAGGCTCCTCACTGTGGTGGCTTCTCTTGTGTGGAGCATGGGACCTAGGTGTGCGGGCTTCAGTAGTTGTCGCACGCAGGCTCAGTAGTTGTGGCTCGCGGGCTCTAGAGCACAGGCTCAGCAGTTGTGGCACACGGGCTTAGTTACTCGGTGGCATGTGGGATCTTCCCGGACCAGGGCTCGAACCTGTGTCCCCTGCATTGGCAGGTGGATCCTTAACCATTGCACCACCAGGGAAGCCCCATGTATGAAAATTTGAGGTTGAGTGATCCAACGATGGCACACAGGATGTGACAAAACAATCTAACTGTATTATAAACATACAAAACAACCTCACTGAATGGGGTGGAGGGAAAAGATGTTAACCTAAGTAACTGGAAATGAGTGGAGTCTGTAAAACCAGACTGTACAAAAGCACTGTTCAAGTTGAGTAAGTTGTTTCACATGAATATACAGGTTAACAATTCGGATACTGCTATATATGTATATCAAAATTTAACAACTAAATAAATGGATTGTGCGAGCCACTTTCAGTGTTGGGTGT
>NW_006792345.1:152855-162322 GCF_000442215.2 Lipotes vexillifer | reverse complement strand
GAAAGAGGCTAAAATAATCCTCATGGTAATGGGCGAGAGAGACTATAGTATGAATTCATGTTTATCTTAATATACAGAGGGTTACACAGAGAAGTATTTATAGATATGTGCATATATACCAGTTAGTATACACACATATATTTCCTTGCTCTGTCAGCTAAGAGGGCATACAAGAAACTGCTACACCCCAGTAGCAATAAATACACCTAGTAGCAAGGATCTTGGTTTCCAATATCATCTCGAATAAAATGAAACAGTGTTCCTTGGTTGACTCTAGGATTGGGCAGGAAATATACAAGACGAACCTGGAGCATCTTGCAGTGCCAGAAAGGGAAGTGTTCAAAACAAAAACAGAACACCCACAGTGATGGGGGCTATGTCAAAGGAACACAAGAAAAAGCAATGGCCAAAGCTGGAACAATACAAGCAACAAAATAAGTGGTACTGGATTATACCTCAAATTATAAAATAAATGCCCATGAATCTATACAATACAAATATATTATTGAATAAATAAATAAATGAGGAAGAGACAAATTTCCCATGAAGAAATATTCCAAGTAACGGATGTAGATACTCCACTGTCAAGGAGGTGGAACATAACCCCCCACTCCTTACGTGTGGGCTACACATAGTGATATTGATATCCTTCCAAAGAGCACAGTATGGAAAGGGGGATAAACAAGAACTTTACAGTGGAGAAACCTAGCAAACACTACCTCAGCCAGCTGATCAAGGTCAACATCCAAAGTAATAGGTCATGTTGATAGTATGTACCCTTGATAAAATGTGATGAAAACAGTACTTTAACCTCTGTGGTCTTCTTCCCAAAAATCCATATTCCCTCTCGTCATGAGAAAAACATCAAAGAAATCCCAATAGAGGGACATGCTACAAAATAATCTGACCAGTAGTCCTCAAAATATGTCAAGGTCATCAAAAAACAAAGAAAATCTAAAAAACTGTCACAGCCAAGAGGAGCTTAAGGAGACATGATGACTAAATGTAATGTGGTATCATGGAACAGAAAAAGGGCAGCAAGTAAAAACAAAGGAAATCTGAATTAAATATGGGCTTTAGTTGGTAATTATTCATCAATATTGGTTCGTTAATTATAATAAACGTACTATACTAATGTTGTTAATAATGGCAGAAACTGGGTATAGGTTATATGGGAATACTCTGTACTATCTTTATAATCTTTTTGTAGATCCAAAACTACTCTGTAAAAATTAGTTTATTTTTTTAAAAAAAGATGTTCCATTATTATGCCCCAAATGTGATTGATTTGCCAAAAACCAGTTATTGGCAGAATCAGGATCAGAGGCCAAGTCTCCTGTCTCCCAATACCTTACTTGGTAATTCTATACTGGTTTTGCCTTAGAAACACAAAATAATTTTTCACATTTTAGTGTCTAAAAAGATTTCAGAAGCGTTTTTCTCCCTTCAAAACCATTCAGTTGGGGACTTCCTTGGTGGCACACTGGTTAAGACTCCATGCTCCCAATGCAGGGGGCCCAGGTTCAATCCCTGATCAGGGAACTAGATCCCACATGCATGCCACAACTAAGAGTTCACATGCCTCAACTAAGGAGCCCACCTGCTGCACATAAGACCTGGCACAACCAAATAAAAATAAATATTTTTTTTAAAAAACCCTCTTCATTTGTCTTAACATTTACAGACTCCTAAGCAGAGAGCGTATTTCTCTGTTGTCACCCACTATTTCTAAGATTATTAATAGGAAATACGTAACAAGTAGCTCAACAACAAAGCAATAATGCTTTTAAAAAACAAATAGCACATCTCCCCCACCCCCAACTTGCCCAAAGCCACAGAGCAAGTGATTCCTAGATCCAGAATGCTCAGGAATAAAAGTGAATAAAGAAATTAGGTACCTTTAAACCGAGTAACTTTCCAGCAGTAAATAAACATTTACTACATTTTCTAAGTCTCTTCTACTTCACAGTTCATGCTCACTAAGCTACATTAGCTCTACTAGTACAAGATTTCTCATATTCCTGAATGCCATTATAGCAGTTTCTCCCATACTTTTACTTTCTGCTTGAAAGCCATCATATTCGTGGAGCACTTCATTTCCTGGTTTTCTTCCAAGAGCCATTTTCTCGCTCTAATTTTTTTTTATCACTGCAAGACTATTACTCTACAGCAGTGCCCCTTTGAGCTAGGATGCAAATGCTGGGTGGATGTCTAACTCATGACTAAGCTACTTAATCCCACAAACTGTCCCACAGTAGGCCCATTTAAATTCCTGTCTTGGCCAAATTACAAATTACTTACAGGCATAGACCTCCAGGAGAGCCAGCAATTAAAAATCAAAACCACGAACAAGAAAATCTTTTAATATTTATGAGTCTACTGAAGTGAACTTTTCTTTAAAATACCTTAAGTTATATGTAAATTTGAGTTTTTAAC
Source organism: Lipotes vexillifer (assembly GCF_000442215.2). Lineage (NCBI taxonomy): Eukaryota > Metazoa > Chordata > Mammalia > Artiodactyla > Lipotidae > Lipotes > Lipotes vexillifer. The sequence continues at coordinate 159,886 of NW_006792345.1, read as the reverse complement.
TAGAGCAAAGCCTAAGTCAATAAAACCAATACTATGAGGGCCAACACTATATAGTCCAAGTTCTGATTTCTGTTGATCCAGAACTTGATCTACAAATAAAACTTACAATTTCTAGGTTCTAGAGAAGTGAACAGACTGCACTTCCTTCAATTACTCATCAATAAATCTCTCAACTGGACTTTATTTTTTTTTTTTTGGCTGCACTGCACAGCTTGCAGAACCTTTGTTCCCCCACCAGGGATCGAACCCAGGCCCCAGGAATGAAAGCACTGAGTCCTAACCACTGGACCACCAGTGAATTCTCTCAACTGGACTTTTAATAAATGCTGGGTGGCAGAGTTCAAGACTGTTTTCTGGCAGTCACAAGACTGAACTGTTGGAATTCTGCGTTACAAAGGGTTAAAGGAGAATATATCTGATGCCCATCAGAAAACCCAGCACATGTTAGAAACTAAATGAGTGTTTGCTGATAGTGGTCAATTCCATGAGTGTCAACTAGTTACTAAGGATTTAAAAAAAAAAAGTCTCTGACCTTCAGGATCAATCTGTATAGGGTGTCCTTAAAGTCTGGAAACATAAAAAGTATTTGCCCATGTTTTCAAAGTGTATGAATATTCTGTAGTATTAGTTCTATTAATCAAATGTTGGGGGTTTTGGGGGGATAATATCAAAATACACTCATAACCTTTTATCTAACTAGGAAAAAATGCGCATAGGTATGTTAGTACTACTTAACGCTCTAGCTTGGGTATTTTCCTTCTATTAAAAAAAAAGTCAAACAAGTAAAAATTTCAAAAATGAATTAGTGTCATGATAAAATTGCACATAACTATGTACACACAAGGGCATATAAAACCTGGAGAAATCTGAATAAGGTCTTTAGACTGTACCAGAGCAATTTTTTCCTAGTTTTGATATTTTACAATAGTTATCTACCTATACTACTATTGGGGGAAGCTGGGTGATGGGTACAAGAGACCTCTCTGTACTATTTTGCAACTTTCTGTGGGTCTATAATTATTTCAAAATTAGAAGCTTCTTTTAAAAAATTTATTACTGGATCAGTACAGATGGTTCTTTAGACTTGATCAAAGTTGTCTAGAAAACAGCTTTAAATTCTAAAGCACAGAAGTACAGAGGAAGACTCAGAAATGAGTTAGATTAGAAATATGAACCTCTTACTCCCTTCCTTCCAGTTAATAAGTGTTTTGTTTTTAATAATAAAATGTAATTATCAACCTATATCCAAGTCAGAGAAGCTCTACCCTCTGGGATCACATAGACAAATGTATACAAAGCCAAGAAAACAGGAGCTAAACATATGCACATTTGTAATATATATTTATAAATACTATAAATGATTTCTGACTTGCTTCTCAGTTTCCCAAGGACAGAGCAAAAGGCCCAGTTCTCAAAATCTGAGTCAGAAGTATTCTTCAAGAGAAACTAATCTACTCACTTTTAATGTTTCAGTTCACTCTTTTAACTTTTCAAAGAGTGAATTTATCTTGAATTCTAGAGATGGAAGTTTTCTATTTTAAAAACTGATGATTCAGAAAATGAACTCCTTATACAAAAGGCAGTATGGTGTATGTGATGGTGTAAACTGTCAAGTCAGAGAAAGCTGGGTTCTAGACTTTCCTGATCCTCTTTGTGGCCTTGGTCAGCTTATTGAATTTCCATGAGTCTTTTTTCCTTATTTTATAATGTAGCTAGTAGTATTAGTGGCTCGAAGGCTGGCTGTGAAAATATAAAAAGATAATACAATGTCTATCAGAGTCCAGTACTTCATAGGAGCTCCCAAATGGTTTATTCTTTGATACAAAATTAGTACAACCACAGTGAATACATTTTCAATTCCCAGAATGGGCCAAAAGGTGTAACTGTGCCCGTACACCTCCTATATTTAAACAAAGCTGAATGATTTTATGTAACAAGAAACACTAGCTTTCCTCTGATTATATTCTATGATTTCGTCTTTAACTCTTCCTTGCAATGGTGTATATACAATTATAGCATTTGGACAGGGAAATATCCCTATTTATCTGTGATTTTCTTTTTTCCTGCTCTTCCACCAATTTTCTTTATGAATCCTCCCAAATTTAACTTATTTTTGGTTAATGATAATTCTGTTCTCAGCAAACATTCTAAAAAAAGTCCATATTATTTTACTATACACATTTAATAATGTACATGAGACTTCAACTGAACACAAAATATTCTATTTAACGGAAACAGACACATTCTGCATTGAATTTTAACAAATCCAAAATTGATCAACTTTAGGAATGGGCAAACACTAAAGAAATACTACATTTGTCACCTCTCATTGGCAGAATCTTTATGCTCAGTAAGGGTCCATTCAGAAAAAAAATCTTTAAAACAAAGGGAGGCTCAAATTATTTTTAAATTAAATTTAAACTTTAATATTTTCAAGTTAGTCTAGTTTTGCATCTATTTTCTTAAAAGATATCGGTCTATGGTTTTCTTATGAAGTCTTTGTCTGGTTTTGGTATCAGGGTAATATTGGCCTCATAGAATGAGTTGGAAAGTGTTCTCTCTTTTATTTTTGGAAGAGTTTGTGAAGGACTAGCGTTAATTCTTCCCTAAGTATTTGGTAGAATTCACCAGTGAAGCCATTTGGTTCTGGGCTTTTCTTTGTAAGACTTTGTTTCTTAAAAGTAGTTAGGAAATTTCACGTCTAATTCCTTTAATCCATGAGAAATTAGAAAGAGGAACAGAAGGAATCCCACAGAAGGGATTATTTGTCTCAAGAGGGCTGAGGAAGTTCCTTTCTATTCCTAGTTTGTTGAGTGCTTCTATCATGAAAGGGTGTTGCACTTTATCAACTGCAATGATCATGCGGTTTTTGTCCTTTATTAATGCAGTATATTACATTCTCTATTATAGTTTGGTGAACCAACCTTACATTTCTGGGATAAATCCCACTTGGTTGTGGTGTATAATTCTTTTTTTTTTTTTTAATTTTTAAATTTTATTTATTTACTTTTGGCTGCACTGGGTCTTCGTTGCTGCACGCGGGCTTTCTCTAGCTGCGGCAAGTGGAGGCTACTCTTTGTTGCAGTGCGCAGGCTTCTCATTGCAGTGGCTTCTCGCTGCAGAGCACAGGCTCTAGGTGCTCGGGCTTCAACAGCTGTGGCACTCATGCTCAGTAGTTGTGGCGCACAGGCTTAGTTGCTCCGCGGCATGTGGGATCCTCCCAGACCAGGGCTCGAACCCGTGTCCCCTGCATTGGCAGGCAGATTCTTAACCACTGCGCCACCAGGGAAGCCCTATAATTCTATATGTTGCTGGATCCCATTTGCTAGCATTTTGAGCATTTTTGCATCTATTTTCTTAAGGGATACTGTTCCATGTTTTTCTTTTCCTGTGAAGTCTGTCTGGTTTTGGTATCATGGTAATATTGGCTTCACAGAATGAGTTGGGAAGTGTTCCCTCTGCTATTTTTTAGAAGAGTTTGTGAAGGATTGGTGTTAAAACCATTTGGTTCGGGGCTTTCCTTTGTGGAATTTTACCTCTTAAAAGTAGTTAGGAAATTTCACCTCTAATTCCTTTGATCCATGAGAAATTAGAAAGAAGAACAGAAGAAGTGGCCTAGCTGGTGTTCTAGGTTTCTGGGGGGGAAAAAAAAAGATTTTTATTTTTTGGCCATGCCGCATGGCTTGTGGGATCTTAGTTCCCCAACCAGGGATCGAACCCCGGCCCCCTGCAGTGGAAGAGCCAAGTCCTAACCACTGGACTGCCAGGGAATTCCCAAAAGTGATTTTTTTTTTTAAAAGGCAGTGTGTAATAAAAAATGAGGCAGTCTTTCTTTCATGTAGGCTATCCATTCATTTATTAATATACCCTTTTATTTTTTTTTAATATTTATTTATTTTGGCTGCACCAGGTCTTAGTTGCAGCACGCAGCATCTTCGCTGCGGCATGCGGGATCTTTCAGTTGTGGCATGCATGTGGGATCTAGTTCCCTGACCAGGGATCAAACCCGGGCTCCCAGCATTGGGAGCACAGAGTCTTAATCACTGGACCACCACAGAAGTCCCAATATACCCTTTAAAAATGTTAAGTCTTACCTTAGGTTGTCTAATTTAACCCTCAGAAGAACCCCAGGAAGTTCTATCATCCCCATGTGACACACGACAAAACTAAGGCTAAGAGAAGTTACATAAGCTGTCCAAGGTCACAGTTAGGCATAGAACATAGAATAGTGTTATGAGCAGGAACTCAGAAGTCACAATCCCTAATCAGCTACTTAATAACTTCAGGGCCTCAGTTTCTTCATCTCTAAAATGAGAATAACAACACTATGTACTTCTTAGGATTGTTATATAAACAAAATGCATGTTAAGTGTTTATGTCAGTACTTGGCTTACAGTAAATGCAACATTAGCAGTGATTTCTACTATTACTAGGTATTGCCCAGTGACACCATTTAAGTTTTGATGGTTCTAAAACCCTGAGTTTTAAGGCAATAAGAAATTTGAAGTCTTAGATTGAAAAGGAACCACTTAAAAGGAATTTGATTCCAGTCACAGATAACCATTTTAATACTACTACTTTCTGTCCCTCTGATATTACTACATGTGCATCTAGTCAAAAAGTAGAAGCACTTAAAGGGGGAAAAAAGTACGTAAAATTCAAAGTGGTCTTTATTGTAAATGATCATCCACTTAAAAACAGATACATACTACTGCTTAGTTTACAGTTTTGAATTTTGTTTTTCACTGACAGGAACATTAAAATCTATTTTTCCATAGCACTTTCTTTTCTTTTATAAACTAAGTAGGTTTAAGATGTGGATATGCAAAACATTGCTGAAGATTCTAAATTATTTAAAAAACAAAATTCTCCAAATAATTTTCACAGCGCACAGTTAAGCTTAATTTAAAAGCACATCTGTTTTAGTTAACAAAGCATTCAACCTGCACTTTACTGACAAAGTTCTACGGTAAGCTATATAGGTTATAATTATGTTCAGGCACTTTTATTATTTCCTAGGAGTTGTTATGAGCTGCCAATTCTTCTATTTGCACAGTTCATTATGCCATTCAAAGTAATTTCATGTTCACCATCTTATTTGTCCCTCCTGGTAAGGTATCCAGGGCACTCTTCATTCCCATTTTAAAGAGGTGGAAACCAATGTAGTTCATTAAGCTAGTTACCGTGCTGGGCCTGGAATTCAAGTCTCTTGAGCCTGCATTTATGCTTACCAACTGTCACTTCACCCCCTTAAGCTATCTCTCAGGGCAAAGTGAACTCTGTAACTGAAAGGATGCAAGAGCACGATTGCCAAAACTGCAGCAACAACTTCCGTCAAAACGTTTACCTCTCGAGGTCCTTGAAAGATAATGTGCTAGTTGAAACTGCTGAGTTAAGATAGTAAGGCAGGGAGGGATGCTAACACCCATTATCAGATAGGTCAGAAAATTTGTTTGTTGTGCGACACATTTACTCCAATACAAAGTTCATTCTGGCCATCTCATAATCCAGTTACCCCGCTTATTTGCTTGTGTACCCCGGGTGGTGCACAGAACTCCCCACACCATCTTTTACCTCTGCTCTAACTATAGCAAATGTACAGTTCAGCAGTGATTTTATTCATGGCCCTTAAACAGCACTGTCAAAAGACTGAGATACAGAATGATTTTAAGATCAATACAGTTCCTCCCTTAAAAAAAACTAAACCCAAACAAATCAAATCCTCCCAACCCACCAACTCTACTTATTAAAAAATTAAGCAAAACGTTCCATTTCCTAAATTAGAGATAAAAAGCCTAACTGTGGCTCACCTTTGTCCTCCCAACCTTTTAATATTCAGCTCAGTTTAACTTCCTTCAGCCAGCATTCACTTGTGTCATGCCCAGCAGTTAATCCACTAAATCAGTTTCTTCCTCTATCTCCATAAATGTGACTTTAGGTCCCAGGACTTAACCAACTCAAAAAGTAGGATGCTGGTGTAGTGGACCAACATCATTCAGACCATAACAATTTATTTCAATCGTTTATCAAGCAGTTAAAGTCCTTTTTTATACACAATTTAATTCTAACAACTCCACCAGGTATTATATTCATTATTTGGAGAGAACTGGGGCACAAAGGGGAAGTAAACTGTCCAAGTTCACATAGCAACAAATTGCTGATGAAGGACTTGAATCAGGGCTTAGCCCTAACAACTACACCAAATCTGCCTCAACAGTAATTCCAACGTGATCATAAAATTAATCGCATGACCTTGAGCCAATCATTCAGAGCTCTGGGCCTCAGTTTCCTCCACTATAAAACAACCTGCCCACAAAGAGCTTTTGGGAGCTTTCCTGCTTTAAAAATCCTGTGAATTTACTAGCTTACTTACTCCCCATCCCCGAATAGATGTAAATGTTAGGACTGAAATTTTTCAACCACTGCGTGTTCTAGCACATTCTCCATACTCGTCAGGCTACCAGAGTCCAGTCTTCACTTTGTGGTTTTAATTTTCAAATACTGAACCTGTAATGCTAATCCTAAACATTCTCTCTCGTCCCACTATCAACCTTCCCCACTACTAGGGATACCGACTAGGCCCGGTCCTATTCCAGACCTTTACCCGGCCACACCAGAACACCTCGCAGCTTCACAAGCAGCCAACAACAGGCTTAAGAAAGCCCTAGAAGCAAAGTCAGAAGGAGAAGTTAGCTTTCCCAGAGGTCAAGAGAGGCTCTAGGGCACCTGCCACGCCTCCCGACCCCGCCGGCTCGGCTTGGGCCTGGCTACCCAACTCAGGCGGCCCAGGTTCGGGCCTCGCCCTTCACGGCCCGAGCGTCCGCCTGGGCCTGAGCTCTCGAAACCCAGCCGGACCCCTCGGCCCCGGCCACGCCCGGCTCCTCGGGCCCTCGGCCGCGGCGCCGCGTACCCAGGCCCCCAGGGGTCCTCACAGGCCCGAGAACACGAGCAGGCCTCCCGTCTCACCTCGAGCCTCAGGGGGACCGCCGGCGGCGCCGCGTCTCCTCCCGCCCGCACACCCGGCCCCGCGC
>NW_006792345.1:150956-152770 GCF_000442215.2 Lipotes vexillifer | reverse complement strand
TGAACCAAGAGGCCTTGACTACCGCGACCGCCGCGCGAGCAAGCCCCACTGCACGAAGCCCGGCCCTGCGTCCGCCCCTCGCTCCTGAGTAGCTGCGGCCAGCGCTAAATCCCGCCCCCCCAAGCAAGCTCCTGGATTCGGTTGGTCGATGAGACCATCGCTCTCTGCACTTTCCCATACGCCCCCTAGGGCTATTCTTCGTGGAGAGTGGGGATTGGCTGGGAGTGAGGCAGGAAGTGGCCGTTGGTTGGGCGGGAGGGAAGGGGTCGGGCTGCGGCGGAATGAAGTACCGCCCAGGGCGCGCGCCCTGAGGCGGGGCCGACCGGGCCGGTGTTCCCGCGCCCTCTTGCTTTCGTTCCTTACTGGGCCCGCCGCCCGGCGTTGCATCCCAGCCTATGTGGTTCCGACCCCTCCTGGGCCTGGACCCGGGTCTCGGGGTCTGGCATCCCGTTTCCTTCTCTGGAGGGGCAAATGGCAGCTGGCAAGAAGGGGTGGGAAGTCCGGTGAGATATCAGGAAGGGCCTGGTCCCCAATGCAGCGAGTGCGCGGCGCTGACGGAACCGTCACGGCTCCTTAAGTCCGGCCTGAGGTCGACTGCACCACGCTGTGTAACCAGGCGCCACTGTTCCTGCAGAGTCACTGCTCTGGGCCCAGCAGCCCGAGGCCACCCTGTTACCCAACATCAAATACAGTCCAGAACACTACCGTCCAAGGTTATTTCAACTTTCAATTTGTGATGTTTCCTTAAGTAACATTAGACAAAGGGCACAAAGACACACTGACAACAGGATTGAAAGAAAAGGATGGTGCAATGGAAAAATTTCAAACACACCACAATTTTTGTAACTCACTTTTAGCACATCTTCAGTTTTCAGTATACTGAGAACCTCAGAAAATGGAAGTGGTCTATGGTTTTTCCAGACCTTTATAGGTCCTGGTCTCTGTCTTCCATTTGTTTGGATACCCAAAGGCTGAATGCTAGGCTGGGAAAAACTAGACTGAGTAGGTGTATCAACTACCCCAGGAGCCAGCTTTATTCCCTCCTGCCATCTGGAAGGGAAAATGAGAAGTCAAGAGTTTGGTGTTTGCATGAGTTTAGTATTCTCCAACTCTCATCCCCCAAATTTGTGTTAAGAGCATTTGCTTCCTTTTTACATGGGGAAGTGGATATTCGAGGCAAAATGATGTTCTGGATGTCACAGGTTCCAAACAATGAGCTTAAAATGTAGTTACAGGAACTGTATGTGAGCAAAAGAGCTACTGCAGCAAAGGTTAACTGCTAAAACATGGTGGTACTGAAGAGAATTTAATGGGATTTTGAGTTGGGAGGAACTGCTTTCATCTAGAATGGACAGGGAAATAGGTAAGACTTGAGCTGGGCCTGGCAGGATATGCAGGATTTCTATAGGTGGAAACTTGGGAGAAAGGCTTCTTTGGATGAGGGAATGGCATATGCAAAGGCAGGGAAATGGGTATTGTGTTTGGGGACACCATGTATGAGAGTATTTTGGCTGGAGAAAGGTGTTCAAGAAAGTAATAGGAGATCGGTCAGCTCCAGAGTTGGGTTAGGACCTAGCCAAGGAGTGTAGAGAGATAGTTTAAATTCTAGGTTTGGATTATGATTTAGATATTTAGGGAAGCTTTTTTTTTTTGGCCGCACCATGTGGTATGCAGGATCCTAGTTCCCCAACCAGGGATCAAACCTGCCCCAAAAGTGAAAAGGGCAGAATTAGGGAATGACAGGGTGTACAGAAACAAAAGCATTAAATGTTGATGCTGAAGAATGCTCCACTGGATTCAGGAGGCTAGGGAAA
>NW_006792345.1:135151-150328 GCF_000442215.2 Lipotes vexillifer | reverse complement strand
GAAAGAGAAAAACCAAAGGCAACGATGAGAGTATGAGCCTAAGTGACTGGTGGTAAAGTATAGAGCCCCTAAAAAAAAAGGGAATTCAGGTTTAGCTGATCCTGGGAATCCTGGGTCTGGGCCCAAGACAGAGCAGGACTGTAGGTCCTGCCAAGAATCTTGGAATTCTAGGGGTTTTTCTGCTAAAGCATAATGTTCTTAAAAAGAAGTTGAGGACAAATCCCTGCAGAATGAGTTTTTAATTTTTTTTATAGTCTGAAATCAGTCACTATTTATTAACTGACCAGATTACAAAAATAATCATGGTAGACACACCTCAGTTCATCCATCTAATAAGCCTGTTAGATCTGTTGATCTGGGCTCCTGGAGAAGATAATTTGAAGGGCCACAGGAAGCCCTTCAAATTAGATCCTCCATGTAGAATATGCCATATTTACCAAAGGATGGAGCAAAGTGTTATCTGTCAGGGCAATTCTCTTCTTGTTGATTTTGCCATAACAATAATTGTAGATGCATTCATTTTCTGACTTCAGGTTCAGGTACCCCCATGAAATATGTGGTTCCACATTCCTCAAGTGTTTACTGAAGCCTTGCTGAGCTTAACAAAGGTGCCGTTGAAGATGCAGCGAAAACGAAGAAGCTGTAACACCTTTCAGATCTCTGGGCTCACGCCACTGATACCTGTGATCCTGATGAGGAATGCCCATTTGGGTCCAGCAGGTACACCAAACTTGCCCGCTTTTCTTGTCATCCTTTCCTTCTGAATCTCAGTTCTATCTGCCTATATTCCTTGTGACAGTGATTAGCTTTTTCATAGATAAGCTTCTTCCTTGCCTTTTGAAGCATCTTTTGGGCAAACTTCTTTCTCAGGCACTCGATCTCAGCCTCTGTAAAATCCCTCCACTTGTTTCTTAAGGCTTTTCCTTCTTTCCTACACCCACCATGGTTCCAGCTGGAAAAAGGCATAAGATCTTTTCTTGATAATGCAAAAGGTACTTTGAGGTATTGGAGTATTTCTTTAAAAGAAACAATCATTTTATAATTCTTAGATGTCGAACGTGTGGGAGATTGGGTTGAATGTATTTTGACCTTGTAATCTGCAAGATGATTTTCAAAATAAATTATTTATATTCATTTAAAAATGCACATATGGGGACTTCCCTGGTGGTCCAGTGAGTAAGACTCTGCGCTCCCAGTGCAGGGGGCCTGGGTTCGATCCCTGGCCGGGGAACTAGATCCCGCATGCATGCATGCCACAACTAAGAGTTTGTGTGCTGCAACTAAGAGTTCAAATGCTGCAACTAAGAAGCCCGCATGCTGCAACTAAAGATCCTGCATGCTGCAACGAAGATCCTGCGTGCTGCAACTAAGACCCAGAGCAACCAAAATGAATAAATTAAAAAAAAACTTAAAAAAATAAATAAAAATAAAATAAAAATGCACATATGCTTTGGCCCAGCAATTCTACTCCTGGGAATATATCTGTATCTATATCTAGGTTTGATAGAATATTCACATGATGTACTTGTGTTTAAAAATATACACGGGCTTCCATGGTGGCACAGTGGTTGAGAGTCCGCCTGCCGATGCAGGGGACACGGGTTCATGCCCCGGTCCGGGAAGATCCCACATGCCAAGGAACGGCTAGGTCCGTGAGCTATGGCCGCTAAGCCTGCGCCTCCGGAGCCTGTGCTCCGCAACAGGAGAGGCCACAACAGTGAGAGGCCTGCGTACTGCAAAAAAAAAAAAAAAATATATATATATATATATATATACACAATGATGTGCATTGCAACATTGTTTGTAGTATCCAAATCCTAGAAACAACTGAACCACCATCATAGAGAACTGGTTAAATAAAATATAGCTCATCCATATAATGGTTCTGCATTGGAAAGCATTCGGTGAACACATATGTATATAGATATGATTGCCAAGATTTAGTGTTATGTGAAAAAGCACTGAGAAAAGTATGTTTCCTTTGATGTTGCAAAGGGAACTATATTCTCATGGATAGCTTGGACAAACAAGCTTTCTGGAAAGATGCATGAGAAACTGCTAAGAGTGGGTGATGCCCAAGAGGTGGCTAAGACTTTGGAAATGGAAAGGAGATATTTTTATAATGCGTATGTTATTTTTTCAATAAGTAATCAAATTTCTGCTTTGGTGCTTAGATTTTCAAAAAAGATAGAATATATATTAAAAATCCACCATAGGGCTTCCACCGCAAGCCTAGAGCCCATTCTCCGCAAAAAGAGAAGCCACCGCAGTGAGAAGCCTGAGCACTGCAATGAAGAGTAGCCCCCACTCACTGTGACTAGAGAAAGCCCGTGCACAGCAATGAAGACCCAACACAGCCAAAAATAAATTAATTAATTAAATTTTTTTAAAAAAGTAATCTTTTGATGTTCCGACTACCTGGTTTTTGTTGCAAAACCCCCTATATATATTGACTCCTACCTTACCTCTTTGGAGCAGTCCCTCTGAGCTATCTGAGAGGCTATCCCCTGGGCTTAAGTCCTCAGCAAGCCCACCAAATAAAACATAATTCTCAACTTTTAGGTTGTGCAATTATTTTTTTTCAGTTAACAGACTGCTCTTCAGCCACTGTCACTGGACCTCCTTGTACCTCCTCCTGGGTTCAGATCTCCTGTTTCCTCAACTCCTAGACCCCACATTTTAAAAATTCAACTTTATTGTACAGTTCCATGATTTTGGTAATGTACAGCACATACCATGTAACCACTACATAATGAAGATATAGAACATTTCCATTACACCATAAGTTTCCTCTGAAGTTCTTTCTTTTCCCCCGACACCAAATATGTGTTCTCTTCTGACACCACTTCTGTCAGTTCAATTCAATTTTGACACTAACTACCCAGTTAGTCTCAGACACCACAGGTTTAGAGGCTAAGACTGCCCCCACATCAGATGCCCAGCTGCAAATGAGGTGCACAGGCTACCCACATGTCTGCTTGACCAGCTACAAATTTGGGGGTTCCCATGACCCCCCCTTCAGGTTCAGTAATTCAAGAGAATAACTCACAGAACTCAGGAAAGTGCTTTACTTGCTATCACAGGTTTACTAAAAAAGCTACAACTCAGGAACAAATGGGAAAATGCATAGGGCAAGGTATGGATGTGTATGTGTGTGAATGTGCAGAGCTTCTGTACTCTCTCTGGGCATGCAACCTCCCAGCACCTGCATGTGTTGACCAAGCTGCAAACTCTCTGAACACCATTATTTAGGAGTTTTTATGGAGGTTCCATTAGTAGGCACAATTAATAAATCGTTGACCATTGGTGATTGTACTCAATCTCCAGTCCCTCTCCCCTTCCTAAAGGTCACAAGTGGAGCTGAAAATCCTACTCCTCTAAATCACTTGGTTTGGTTTCTCTAGCACCCTTATCCTGAATTGATCAAGGGGCCCAGCAATAATCACCTGATTAGCATAAACTCAGGTGTTGTTGGAAGGGGACATCATCATAATGATATGAATGATGATATGATATTCATAATGATATGAATAACAAAAGGCTCTCATCACTCAGGAAATGCCAAGGGTTTTAGAAGCTCTGTGCCAGGAACCCAGAATAAAGACCCAATGTATTTTTTATTATACCACAGTTTCCTCATATCCATTCCCATTCCGTCCCCACCACCAGCATCAGGCAAAAAATTGATCTGCTTTCTGTTACTATAGAAAAGACTGGTCATTTCTAGAGCTTAATATAAATGCAATTATATAGTATATAGTGTTTTGTATCTGGCTTATTTCACTCATATTGTTTTGAGATCCTCATCTGTGTTGTAAAATGTATCAGTAATTTGTTGCTTTTAATTGCTGAGTAGTAGTCTATTGTACAAGTATGCCACAGTTTGTTTATCCATTAACCGGGTAATAAGACAACTGGGCTGTTCTCAATTTTTGGCTATATGATATACAATTGCTATGGACATGGTGTACCACTCTTTGTATAGACCTACTTTATTTTTCCCTTAAAACCCAACATTTTCACTTTTTCTTGGTTTACTACCTCAATTAATAGTTACATCTGTCCCAAGAAAGACTGTGTAGTAATTTTTTTTGAAATCTTGCACATCTAAAAGTATCTTTATTCTACACTCACATAGTTTTTTTAACTTTATTGAAATATAATTTACATACCATAAAGTTTTCCCACTGTAAGTGAATGATTCGTTGATTTTTAGTAAATTTATAGAATTGTGCAACCATTACCACAATCCAATTTTAGAATAACTCCACCACCGGACTTGCCTACTGGCGCAGTGGTTAAGACTCTGCCTGCCAATGCAGGGGACACGGGTTGGAGCCCTGGTCCGGGAAGATCCCACATGCCGCAGAGCAACTAAGCCCATGCAACTCAACTACTGAGCCTGTGCTCTAGAGCCCGTGAGCCACAACTACTGAGCCCGTGTGCCACAACTACTGAAGCCCACACGCCTAGAGCCCATGCTCTGCAACAAGAGAAGCCACTGCAATGAGAAGCCCGTGCACCGCAACGAAAAGTAGCCCCCGCTCGCTGCAACTAGAGAAAGGCTGCGCGCAGCAATGAATACCCTATGCAGCCTAATTAATTAATTTTTTTTTTACAAAAAAAGAATAACTCCACCACCAAAAAGTTCCTTTGTGCCTATTTGTAGTCAACTCCCAACCAACCCAAGGCAACCACAGAACTGCTTTCTCCTGCTATTAACCTCCCTTTTCTAGATATTTCACATAAATGGAATCATTATCTGACTTCTTTCACTTAGCATAATGTTTTTGCACTTCATGTTGTAGCATGTATCAAGAATTGATTCTTGGGCTTCCCTGGTGGCGCAGTGGTTGAGGGTCCGCCTGCCGATGCAGAGGACACGGATTCGTGCCCCGGTCTGGAAGGATCCCACATGCCGCGGAACGGCTGGGCCGGTGAGCCATGGCCGCTAAGCCTGCGCGTCCGGAGCCTGTGCTCCACAACACGAGAAGCCAAAAGAGTGAGAGGCCCGCATAACGCAAAAAAAAAAAAAAAAGAATTGATTCTTTTTCCATTATTGAATAATATTACATTGCATAGATATACATTTTGTTTATCCATGGCCACACCGTGCAGCTTCCAGGGATTGAACCTGGGCCAGGGCAGTGAAAGCGCCGAATCCTAACTACTGGACCACCAGGGAACTCCCTGTATACAAGTCTTCATATGGACATGTTTCCATTTGAGTAGTACATAGGAATAGAATTGCTGACTTGTATGCTAAGTTTATGTTTAACTGTTTGACACTACTAAATTGTTTTCCAAATTGGCTGCTGATTTTACATTTCCCATGTAGGAGGATTTGTTTCTCCACATCATCGCCAATAGCCATTTTAGTAGATATAGAGTAGTATCTCACTGTGGTTTGCTTCAGATTCAGTGAGCCCCGCTCTGGCAGTGAAGCTGTTGGTTTGTACAGCCTCCCCAGTTCTGGGACAGCTAGTTTGCTGACCAAGCTGGGGGAATGTTAGCAGCCTCAGACAAGAATGCCACAGACTCTCACTGTTCTAACCAGAGTTCAGAAGTTTTTCATGGATAAATGCTTCTCAATTTCTCATTTACTTATGGTCAATTTCCAGAGCCCTAAATCTTTAAAAAAATCTTTTTTTCCAGTTTCATAATTGTTTTCTGGGGAGGAAATCTGCTGACTACTTTAGGTTGAAAGTTTTTTTCTCTGTATGTTTTCGCTGTTTCCTGTCAGCTGTTTTCTGTTTGCTTGCCTTGGTCTCTATGTTTTACATTGCAAGGGTATTTTTGTTTTGTTTTTGTTTTTTGCCTTGTCTGCACATTGAATTACCTGGAAAGCTTTTAAAATCCTAGTGCCCAAGCTGTACCCCCAGAACATTACATCAGAATCTCTGGGGGAGGGCCCAGCCAGCTGAGAATCAAAATAATTAAATGAACTATAAACCACTGAAAAAGAGAACTGTAAACAAATTTTAAAAAGGAAAAGAAAAATAGAATTAATAAGTCTATACCTGTAAAGAAAAAACTTACACTCCTCCTGTGTTGCTTTTTTTTAAAATAAGTTTATTTATTATTTATTTATTTATTTTTGGCTGCGTTGGGTCTTCATTGCTGCGCGTGGGCTTTTCTTTAGATGCTGCAAGTGGGGGCTACTCGTGGTTGCAGTGCACAGGCTTCTCATTGTGGTGGCTTCTCTTGTTGCAGAGCACGGGCTCTAGGCACATGGGCTTCAGTAGTTGTGGCTCTAGAGCGTAGGCTCAGTAGTTGTGGCGCACAGGCTTAGTTGCTCCGCGGCATGTGGGCTCTTCCCGGACCAGGGCTCGAACCTGTGTGCCCTGTATTGACAGGTGGATTCTTAACCACTGCACCACCAGGGAAGTCCCCCTCCTGTGTTTCTTCTTTACTGTCACACTACTACCACATTCACATCACTTCCTACACCAGATGTGTGCGAGTTTTCCCCATTGCAAGCAATTCTGTGACACCAGCTGGGTGTCCTACAACTTAATTCTGATACTAGCTACCTGGAGATAGCTAGTGTCAGATCCCACAGGTTAAGGGCTTAGTTCTGTAAGACTGACCCCACTTCACATGCTAATCGCAAGAATTGGATCCTCAGCTTACCCGCAATTTCTGTCCGACTTGGCTATAAATCAGAGGTTTCCATGACTTCCTCCCCCTTGGCTTCGATTATTTGCTAGAACAGCTCACAGAATTCAGAGAAACACTTACATGTATCAGTTTATTAAAGGATATGATAAAGGATACTGATGAGCAGTGAGATGAAGAGATACACAAGGCGAGGTCCGGGAGGGTCCCAAGCACGAACTTCTGTCCCCGTGGAGCTGGATGTGTCACCCTCCCAGTACATGGCTGTGTTCACCGATCTGGAAACTTTTTGAAACCAGGACTTAGGGGATTTTTATGGAAGCAGGATCAATCATTAACTCCATTTCCAACCCCTCTCCCCTTTGGAGAATGGGGGAGGGGAGGAGGGGCTGAAAGTCCCAAGTGTCCAATGATGGCTCTGTCTTTTTGGTGAACAGCTCCTATCCAGGAGCCCACCATGAGTCACTTCATTAGACCAAAAGACACTGCTATAACTCAGGAAATTCTGAGGGATTCAGAAACTGTCAGGAACAGGGGTCAAAGACCAAATATTAGAACAAAAGATGTGCCTAGTGCTCTTAACACCTAGGAAATTACAAGGGTTTTAGGAACTCTGTGCCAGGAACTGGGGGCAGATATATATATATATACATTTTTTTTTTCTATATTATCTCACCATACCAGCAGAGGAGAAAGAAGATCTCTTGCTTACAGTAGAATGCTGAGGGCCGACTGATAAGTATGTGCTAGTGTTGGAAAAGCATAATTTGGCAATCATAAAGATTGGATCAGGCAAGAGTCACCAGTGGATGCTAACTTTAGTGGGAATTTTGAGGAAGAGGACATTTAAATGGTCTTAAAAGTGTCTGCCCACAGTAGGGAAGGTTCCTTTGCAACACTTAAATGCAATACCTATCCCTAGATGGGATCCTGTACTAGAGGGAAAAAATGCTATAAAGGACATTCTTAGTAAACTGACAAAATTGAAATATGGATGGTTGTATTATATCAACGTAAATTCATAAGGTTGATAACTGTACTGTTGTTACGTAAGAAAATACACATTGAAGTATTTAGGGCAAAGGATTATGAAGTATGTAAAAGGTTCAGAAATGATCAAGGAAATAGGGTAAAATGCTGAGTGTAGGGGAATCTAGATAAAGGGTATATTGGTGTTCCTTGAACAATTTTTATTAAAAAAAATTTTTTTTTTCCTTGCACAATTTTAAAATTTTCAACTTAAAAAAAAGGAAAAAAGCCAGGGGAGTTTCCTGGTGGTCTAGTAGTTAGGATTCGGCGCTTTCACTGCTGTGGCCAGGGTTCAATCCCTGGTTGGGGAACTGAACTGAGATCCTGCAAGCCACGCAGCGAGCGTGGCAAAAAATAAAAAGGTCAGGCTCTCACAATCCAAGACAATTGTTCAGAGTTGTTCAGATCCTATAGAACCTATTTTGGAAGTTAGAAGCCCCCAAATAATTCTGTTTTCTGCAGAAAGCCTCAGATTTTCATTTAAATGATAACAGGTACCTGTATAAAAAGGAATATTCAGGACAACTATATATGGGCTAATCAGAATATTAACCCACCACACATTCTTGTTTAAATGTCTATAAACATACTGGCACAAAAACATAAAGATAGATCAATGGAACAGGATAGAAAGCCCAGAGATAAACCCACGCACATATGGACACCTTATCTTTGATAAAGGTGGGAGGAATATACAGTGGAGAAAGGACAGCCTCTTCAATAAGTGGTGCTGGGAAAACTGGACAGGTACATGTAAAAGTATGAGATTAGATCACTCCCTAACACCATACACAAAAATAAGCTCAAAATGGATTAAAGACCTAAATGTAAGGCCAGAAACTATCAAACTCTTAGAGGAAAACATAGGCAGAACACTCTATGACATAAATCACAGCAAGATCCTTTTTGACCCATCTCCTAGAGAAATGGAGATAAAAACAAAAATAAACAAATGGGACCTAATGAAACTTCAAAGCTTTTGCACAGCAAAGGAAACCATAAACAAGACCAAAAGACAACCCTCAGAATGGGAGAAAATATTTGCAAATGAAGCAACTGACAAAGGGTTAATCTCCAAAATTTACAAGCAGCTCATGCAGCTCAATAACAAAAAAATAAACAACCCAATCCAAAAATGGGCAGAAGACCTAAATAGACATTTCTCCAAAGAAGATATACAGACTGCCAACAAACACATGAAAGAATGCTCAACATCATTAATCATTAGAGAAATGCAAATCAAAACTACAATGAGATATCATCTCACACCAGTCAGAATGGCCATCATCAAAAAATCTAGAAACAATAAATGCTGGAGAGGGTGTTGAGAAAAGGGAACACTCTTGCACTGCTGGTGGGAATGTGAAT
This sequence comes from Lipotes vexillifer, assembly GCF_000442215.2. Taxonomy (NCBI): domain Eukaryota; kingdom Metazoa; phylum Chordata; class Mammalia; order Artiodactyla; family Lipotidae; genus Lipotes; species Lipotes vexillifer. Next base: position 141,313 of record NW_006792345.1, on the reverse strand, counting down.
TGGTACAGTCACTATGGCGAACAGTATGGCTGTTTCTTAAAAAGCTACAATTAGAACTACCATATAACCCAGCAATTCCACTACTGGGCATATACCCTGAGAAAACCATAATTCAAAATGAGTCATGTACTAAAATGTGCATTGCAGCTCTATTTACAATAGTCCGGAGATGGAAACAACCTAAGTGTCCATCATCGGATGAATGGATAAAGAAGATGTGGCACATATATACAATGGGATATTACTCAGCCATAAAAAGAAACGAAATTTAGCTGTTTGTAATGAGGTGGATAGACCTAGAATCTGTCATACAGAGTGAAGTAAGTCAGAAAGAGAAGGACAAATGCCGTATGCTAACACATATATATGGAATTTGAGGGAAAAAAGTCATGAAAAACCTAGGGGTAAGACAGGAATAAAGACACAGACCTACTAGAGAATGGACTTGAGGATATGGGGAGGGGGAAGGGTAAGCTGTGACAAAACGAGAGAGAGGCATGGACATATATACACTATCAAACACGTAAGGTAGATAGCCAGTGGGAAGCAGCCGCATGGCACAGGGAAACCGGCTCGGTTCTTTGTGGCTGTCTGGAGGGGTGGGATAGGGAGGGTGGGAGGGAGGGAGACAAAGAGGGAAGAGATATGGGAACATATGTATATGTAAAACTGATTCACTCTGTTATAAAGCAGAAACTAACACACCATTGTAAAGCAATTATACCCCAATAAAGATGATAAAAAAAAGTCTATAAACATAAGCCTACCTATTTACAGCTGTTATACAAATATAAAACCACAATAAATTTATAAATTACCTATAAAGCATTTAAATTAACATTTTAATAGGACAACAAGAAATGTTTTTCTGCTGAAAATAAGTCCTATTTGACCTGTGATCTGCTCCCAGAGCCCTGAGGCAGATGTTTCCAAATTCAGCTGGCACACACTCTGTACTGTGCACATTCTAAGTCCACTTTTCACACTTCAGAAGACTTTGAAATCTTCCATTCTCAGGGAAACTCAGTGCTCTCATGCCTGTCTGCTTACCTTCCCCTCTGGTTAGCCACCACCACTCAAACCCAGGTGCAGACTCTCAGGTTCCAGGGCGCTTCCTGGTGGTTATCTAGAGCAGATAGAACATCATCAACACTTTCTTTCAGTTGTTTTTTAAAACAAAATTTAAACATTTTCTAGAGGGTATTGCAGATTCCAAAGAACATGCATGTAACTAATTTCAAGGCAAACTGGCTTGGGAGCAGCATGGGTATGAGAGAGGAAGCAATAGCAACCCTTAGACCACCACTGTGGTCACCCCTCATGCTGCATCCCACCCCTGCTGAAACCACCAAGCCCAAGAGGAAGGCTGAAGGAGAAGCTAAAGAAGAAAAAGCCCAAGGGAAGGATGAACCACATAGGGGATGGGCATCCTTTCATGCATCCTAAAAAGGCACCGTGCAGAAAATGGAAGTGCTGGGTGAGGCGTGTGCATTTTGTATAACTATGTTCTTCTTGTGTTCCATACTACTTGAATTACTGTTTTTATCAGGTCTTATACAAATGCAAATATTTGTAGTTTTTAAAAAACTATGTTAGCACAGAGAACCCCTCATCGTTTCAGAGAAGGTTAAATATCACTAACAGATTATCATAGAAGCTGGATTGAAATGGTCATGAGGGTAAACAAGATTTTGCTTCCTTGGTTTTGGAACTATTCCTTTTGGTTGCCAAGAGAAGGGATCCACTGACATTTACAGCCACTATGGCTGTGAAGAAATGAAAATTCTTTTTTAAGTCCTCTCTCCTTTCCTCTGGGCCATCAGAATGAGCTTTACGTCCTTAAACTCAGACCTGTTGGGACCTGGTACTCCTTTCCTCACAGGCTCCAAATCTGGTCTTTTCAGTGACATTTAGACGGAGTGCCTCAAAGGAGCCAGGAACCATTGTTATTGACTGTGCATTTTTAAATTCTACAGTTTTCGGGACTTCCCTGGCAGTCCAATGGTTGGGACTCCACGCTTCCACTTCAGGGGTCATGGGTTTGATCACTGTTAGGGGAACTGGGATCCCGCATGCTGCACTGTGCAGCAAAAAAAACAAAACAAAACAAAACAAAACTAGTTTTCATTAGATTTCCTCAAAATCAAGGTCTGTTTGTGAAAGGAGTTAACATGTTAAGTGGGAATTATTCCTCCTCTAAACTTTTCCTTTTCAAATCATCAAAAGACTTCCTTGGGTTTTGTAGCTTTTCCTCTTTTGTAGACCATGGAAATAGGGAAATTGAAAGTTGCTGAATACCATTCCTGATGATCACTCAGGACCTTCCTGAAATGTCATGAGTGTTAATGAAAAGTAGCTTTAATAACATAGACACAGTTGCGGGGGTGGAAGAGGGAGTGAGGGAGAGAAGGCGAATGTGTGATTGGCTGGGTTAAAATATTCCTGTGCTCTGATTCCATGTCCATTAGACAACCTTCTGAGGGCTGATTCAAGCTTATCCGGATGATAAGAGAGAGCTTTGAACAGTGAGTATAAGGGTTTATCTGCAGAAACTGACATTCTAATTCTAAAATTAGGATAGAAATTCAATTACATGGAACTGAAATTATATGAAAATTCCAAGGACCTAGAAAACCAAAGCAGTCTTAAAAAAAACTGTTTGAAGATTTACATTACCAGATAAAGACTTACTGTAAGCTACAATAATTAAGAAAATATGGTATTGGTACAAGAATAAAAAGAACAATAAAGAGAATAGAGAGCCCAGAAACAGTCATACATACACAGTCACATGGTGAACAATAAAGACATAACCGCAAATAGTGGGGAAAGGCTAGTCTTTATAAATGGTGCTGGGTCAACTTGACAACCATATGAAAAGAACACTATCAACAAAAATTAACTCAAAATAGAACACAAAATGTAAAGCTAAAATGGTGAAACTTTTAGTTTGGCAAAGTGTTCTTTAATATGACATGAAAAGCATGACCTTTTGAGGGTCAAAGTAAAAATTGACAAATTGGACTTTATTAAAAACTTTTGCTTTAATAGGCAAGCCATAGACTGGGAAAAAAATATTTGCAAAACATATCTGACAAAGGACTTTTATCTAGCATTAAAGAACTTACACTCGGGCTTCCCTGGTGGCGCAGCGGTTGAGAGTCCGCCTGCCGATGCAGGGGACGCGGGTTCGTGCCCCGGTCCGGGAAGATCCCACATGCCGCAGAGCGGCTGGGCCCGTGAGCCATGGCCGCTGAGCCTGCGCGTCCGGAGCCTGTGCTCCGCAACGGAAGAGGCCACAACAGTGAGAGGCCCGCGTACGGGGAGGGGGGAAAAAAAAAAAAAAAAAAAAAAAAGAACTTACACTCAACAAGACAAACAATCCAGTTTAAAAAAAAAAGGTCAAAAGACAAGAACAACTTCAACAACAAGGGTAACAAATAAGCACATGAAAAGACACTCAACATTATTAGTCAACAGAGAAATGAAATCAAAATCACAATTGAGACACACCCACTAGAATAACTAAAATTTTTTTAAATAAACTTATTTATTTATTGGCTGCACTGGGTCTTCATTGCTGCACGTGGGCCTTCTCTAGTTGCAAGGAGTGGGGGCTACTGTTCGTTGCGGTGTGCGCAGTCTTCTCGTTGCGGTGACTTCGTTTGTTGCCAAGCACGGGCTCTAGGCGTGCGGGCTTCAGTAGTTGTGGTGCACAGGCTTAGTAGTTGTGGTTCGCGGGCTCTAGAGCACAGGCTCAGTAGTTGTGGTGCACGGGCTTAGTTGCTCTGCGGCATGTGGGATCTTCCCGGACCAGGGCTCGAACCTGTGTTCCCTGCATTGGCAGGCGGATTCTTAACCACTGCGCCATCAGGGATGCCCATAGAACAACTAAAATTAAAAGGCTTTACCATACTAAGTGTTGGCAAGTATGTGGAGGAACAGGAACAGAAACTCTTTCAATGATGGTAGGGATATGGTACAACCATTTTGGAAAACCCTTGGTAACTTCATAAAAAGGTAAATACACCTACCATATTACCCAGCCATTCTACTCCTAGGTATTTATTCAAGAGAAATTAAAGCACGTAGCCACACAACGAGTAGTACACAGATGTTTATAGCAGCTGTATTTGTAATAGCCCCCCAAATGGAAACAACCCAAATTTCCATCAACAGGTGGATAGAAAAACAAATTGTGGTATTTCCATATAATGGAATACTACTCACCAAAAAAGGAATGAATTGTTAATAAATGCGACAACATGAATGAATTTCAACTTAAAATAATTATGCTGCAAGAAGCCAGTGCAGGGACTTCCCTAGTGGTGCAGTGGTTAAGAATCTGCCTGCCAATGCAGGGGACACGGGTTCGAGCCTCAGTCCAAGAAGATCCCACATGCTGCGGAGCAACTAAGCCCGTGAGCCACAACTACTGAGCCTATGCTCTAGAGCCCACGAACCACAACTACTGAGCCCGCGTGCCACAATTACCGAAGCCCACGTGCCTAGAGCCCGTGCTCCGCAACAAGAAGCCACCGCAATGAGAAGCCCACGCACCGCAACGAAGAGTAGCCCCCACTCACAACTAGAGAAAAGCCCGCGTGCACCAACGAAGACCCAAAGCAGCCAAAAATAAATAAATTTATTGAAAAAAGCCAGTGCAAAAAATAAAGTACATACTAAATAATTCTATTTATATAAAATTCTAGAAAATTCAAATTAATCTATATAGTGATGGGAGCAGAGGAAACTTCTGAAGGTAATGTGTATCTTCATTATCTTGATTTTGGTTATGATTTCTTACATCAAATTATCCAAACATATCAAAGTGTACATTATAAATATTGAATATATGTAGTTGTGTCAATTATTCCTTAATAAAACTGTTACAGAAAAAGGTTTCCCAGAAGGTGGCACTACCACTTGGCTCTGCCCTATGTTGTGAGCTCCCTGGAGCTGGGTGACCCCTTCTAGAGCCATCAGGATGCTGGATTAACTCGGAGGCCCCTGCAAGAGACCCTTGGGGTCAGGAAAGCCAAGTAAACGTGATGGCAATTGATTGGGTGTGGCTGGCGAGTAGGGCTGACTTCATTTCCTTCCACAGCTCAACACAGCACTTGTCCTTCAAACAAGCCCAACTCCTTTGTACCTCTAGCCCCTGTCTTCATGTAGCTAGAGTCTCTCATCATTCAGGTCTTAGTATGAATATCAAGTGCCTTCATTGAGTGCCAGTTCTAAATTAGTTCCTACACCTCATTTTGTCCTAAAGTCACTTTCTGTATTTCTCTATTTTCTTCATGGCATGTATCACAATCAGAAATTCTTATTCATTTAGTTATTTCCTTTCATTTAAAAAAATTATTTATTTTATTTTTATTTCTGGCTGTTTTGGGTCTTCGTTGCCGCGCGCGGGCTTTCTCTAGTTGCAGTGAGCGGGGCTACTCTTCGTTGTGGTGCGCAGGCTTCTCATTGTGGTGGCTTCTCTTGTTGCGGAGCACAGGTTCTAGGCACGTGGGCTCACCAGTTGTGGCTCGTGGGCTCTAGAGCACAGGCTCAGTAGTTGTGGCACACGGGCTTAGTTGCTCTGCGGCATGTGGGATCTTCCCGGACCAGGGCTCCAACCCGTGTCCCCTGCATTGGCAGGTGGATTCTTAACCACTGTGCCACCAGGGAAGCCCCATTTCCTTTCATTTTTATTACCTATTCTCTTCCTCCCTCTTTTTTTTTTTTTTTTTGTGGTACGCGGGCCTCTCACTGTTGTGGCCTCTCCCGTTGCGGAACACAGGCTCCGGACACGCAGGCTCAGCGGCCATGGCTCAGAGGCCCAGCCGCTCCGCGGCATGTGGGATCTTCCCGGACCGGGGCACGAACCCGTGTCCCCTGCATCGGCAGGCGGACTCTCAACCACTGCGCCACCAGGGAAGCCCTCTTCCTCCCTCTTTTATGCTGTTGACATCCTACAAATCCCTTTACTGGGGGTGCACCCACCCCATAGGTGGCTTAAGTGTTGGCTGACAACTCACAGTTGCCCCGACAATGACTGACAGAGGGCTGGGTGGGGGAGAAGGGCACAAAAGATTGGCTCCCTTGCAGTAAGGAGACCTAGCTCTGTGGCACAATTCCTACAGTTGCCCGTGGGATCTGGCTAGAGCTAGTCTC